>NC_079220.1:36423320-36533320 GCF_029633865.1 Lampris incognitus | reverse complement strand
GTTTATTGCTCGTTCACCGTGTGTGGAGGTGTGAGGCTGGGTTGTGTGATGCTCTAATGCCAGTTATAGTCTCTCCTAAGTGTAAAGCAGTGGCGCCCTCCTGTGGCCAGGTGTTTTCCTGGGAATTTTATTCAGGTACTGTTCCCGGTTTGCTCAGTCTGGTACACACCACTGACAGGGGGAGAGACAGCCCTGGCCAAGGGAAACCCTCATTTGCAGTCAGTGTGTTCGATTGAAATGACTGGTGTTCCCCAAGACCAGGCTGTCTTGTCCATCCTGTCTTAGCCATATAAACTCTTTCAAAGCACTACACCTTGTTTCTGATGCAAATCTTGCAAAGTGTTGTCCACCTTGGGTCACTGGCAACTGTTTTGAACATCAAAAATCCATTCTAAAAACCTAAAATCTTTTTTTAAACAATTAATTCAAATGTCCATATAATATTTGGGCTAAAGCTGTTTGGTGTCTGCTGCCTAAACATCTATAGAATATAATTCACTTATTAACACGGCGCTGCCAAAACCTTGTTGGATACCAGCTGCATGTCGTCAAGCCTTTATTTGACACATGACCTTTAAATAAACTACAAACTCAGCCAATATCTGACAATATCAGGTAGTCCATTATAACTAGTGATAAGATTTATTTACGCCCAAACATAAACAAATGATTCCACCATTCAGGTTTAATGCATGATCGGCATCCCCTGGAAATTTGACTGATAGAAACATTTTTTATAAAGACAAATCACAATGGTCTGTTATGGTACTGTATTTGGTTTGCATGATAATTTGAAACAAAAATGTTTGCCTCTAGTACAGATCTTATTGTATAACTCTTTACTTGCAAACAGAAGATAACCTGCATCATGGCATGAGTACAACAGTGTTTGTGTTCTGTAATGCAATCAAACTAATTTTACGAGAGAGAGCATCTGACGTTTGACCTTGTGTCTGTCCATGTCCTTTTTCCCGTGGTTTAGCTGGTTTGCGGAGGAGTTTCCGGTTGAGTCGTAAGGACAGGCAGGGGTCTTCTGGTGAGGGCTCAGATACTGCTGACCCAGAGTTTTTTACCTATGAAGAGGTGACCAGATACCAGCAGAGGTCAAATGAGAGACCTCGCTTGGTTGTTCTGATTGGTAAGGCTGAGGCACTGAATGACACTGTTCTTTGGTGATCCTGACCCCTAGTATGGACTAATCTGTGTTGCAACAATTCCTTTGATGAAATAATTTTCTACAAGTCTTTATGCCTGCTCAATAATCCAGGTAAGGAAATCACACAAAGTTGAATCAGTTCATCTGGACACAATTCTTATTGGGAAAAACATTTCATCACTCATCTAAGTGACCTCTTCAGTCTCAACTGATTGCAGGTATCCCCACCATTATAAACAGCACAGTTGCATAACAGCCAGACCAACAAATTGTTTTATATGCAAATTGCTGTGATCATTAACAAGAGATTCAATGGCCATGTGTACTATTCACAGAAGATTAGGGAATAGTTGCAATCACAGCATTGTGAGATGGTGACAGAGCCAGGATTCTGCGGTCTACATCCATCTACAGGCTAGTGGCCACTCTTTTAAGGATGATGATGTGCACATTCTTATTAGGGAGGAAAGCTGGTTTGAACGGGGAGTCAGAGGCCATCTGCTATGGCAGTGGCTGGAGTGGAACCAGAAAAGACAGTTCAGAGGCAGCAGAATCTAAAGCTGCCAGGAGGGCGGATTTATTAACAAAATTAAACAAGGAAAAACAAGAATAAAGTGTATTGTGTATGGTGCGTTGTTCGTGGGATGTGTGTCTAAACTATGTGTGATGACCAGCGGGGTTGTGTGTCTAGGCTATGTGTAAGCATTTACTCTACGTGTGGTGCAGTGTGTAAATGGCGTGTCCAATGTATGAAATATACGTTGCAGGCAAAGGTGTCTGTGGTCCCTGATCGAAGAGAGAATTCCAAGCATGGTTTTCCAGGGTCCGTAATCCGTGAGCGAGTGAGTCCTTTAGGGGTCCAAATCCAAAAGCTGCAAGTTCCAAGTGAGAGGTTAGGGTCCGTGAGAAGGGCAGAGCTCGAAGGGTTCTTGAGGAGACAGGGAAAACAGGATTAAACAGGGCACCAGAAGACACAAAGGAAACACGAAGGAAAACTTGGGTTGACAATTTGACTAGAAGGCACTAGTAAACTAGGTAGGCTAAACAATGTTACCGACTGTTGCTTAGGCAAGTTCTGGTGACGATACAATGGGTTAGCTGGGGTCTTGTGGATTGGTGATGAGCTGTGGTGGTTGTAGATTGTAGACAAGGTGCATTGTTGTTGATTGTGTCTATGCGACGTTCTATGAGCGCGCATAGATGTGCCTGGTGTTTCATAGACAGATGATGGAGATGTGCTTCATGAGCTCACAGTGGAGCCAGAGGGCCGAGAAGGGGGCTGAACCACAACACCATCTATGTGAAGAGGGAACGACCATCCCTGAACCGGGGGGAGGTGGTGGTGGGGGGGGGGGCTAATAGTACATCTGTTGCCATCTTACAATGCTGTGATTGCAACTATTCCTCAATTCTCTGTGAGTAGTACACATGACACACGGCATGAGAGTGTCCAGTCTAACCTCAGATCCCCCTGACACCACGATGGATGGCCTAGTAGCCCACTACAATGCAGCCTTATCCCTCAGCCTTGACTCTCTTGCGTCCCTCAAAATCTGGTCTGTCTCCTTCGTCCATCTTGCCCCTTGGTTCACTATTGAACTCTGCATCATGAAGGCCACTGGTGCCATTGGTCGTCGCCAGGAGAGGCTCTATAAAAGGTCTGCCCTCACTCTCCTCCTCGAGGCCTTTAAAGACCTATAAAGACCTTTACGTGAAGACCTATAAAGAAGCCCTCTCCCACCCAGGCCAAAATGCATTACTACTCCACCATCATCGGCAACCAGCAAATTCACCCCAGAATACTGTTCTCTACCATCAACCAACTACTTTGCCCCCTTGATGCCCTCCTGCCTTTCAGGTGCCCCTGACCTCTGCTCAAAGTTCCTGGACTTCTTCCAGGCCAAAGTGGATTCTATCCACCATCAGCTTCTGGTACCTGCCCCCCACCCCCCACATGTGCCTCAGTTGCAGGATGTTGTTCTCCCGCTGCATGCCTTCTTGAATGCTGTTTCTTCTTTCTCCCCTGTGGATGGTCCTCGAGTTGCTAAGTTGGGCACCATGGCCAAGGCTTCCACCTCTTCCCAGGACCCCATGCCCACTCTCCTGGTCAAGGCATGTGTAACACCTGTCCCATGTAGCTATATAAAAATCTGCCATGTGTAGTAGTACTGTGGGCAGGGCCTGGGTATGGTTTCAAAATAAATGACACTACTATCTTTTAAACTAAAATAACTGGCGGAGCCTCCAAATAAATGTATGATATATAATAAAGATATATCACTTAGATTTTGGTTTTGTCTCTTGTCCTAATTTTATCTATCCTTTTAACAGTTATTAAACATGACTTACCTATGAACTATGACACAACAAGGTTTCTTTAAATGTAATGCCAAATTATGGTAGGCTATTTATTTACTCAAAACAGAACTATCAACATCACATTCATGAATAAAGAAAGAATCAGACTAAATCCCAAATATGAATAACCACAAAAATGATATCAAATAACATCAATCATAGGCCTACACTCACACACACACACACACACACACACACACTCACTTGGCAACCTATGGTCACCCCACTTGTAAACCACCCCCCGTTGCAGGCCTGAGTCGTGGCTTGGGAGCGTAGAGGCGTAGAAACTAGTGGCCGCTTCACTTGGTCACACAAGCAAAATAAAAAAAAAAAAACGTTCAGTACTCACAGATCCAGGGAACATTTAGAGGGGGAAAGACGAGGGGAAACTTGGCGATGGGCACTTGGGATAGCACAGAAAAACAGCAGCGAAGGACGAAACAGCAGCGAAAGCCAAATAGTGCTCCAACAAAAAACCAGTTCTCCAAAGTGGTCCTACGGAGATGTCCTCTCTTACAGTCGCAAATCATCTGTCTCTTGCAGATCACAATAAAAATCCAAACCCTTTGGATAACTGTTCGTCAACCACTAAGTTAGGAACACTCTTTGCTCTCGAACAATCTGCACTGTTCCTTGACGGTGATCATTCGCCTTTTTACATTCTCCAATGCACCAGACCTAACGGCTTACAACCAAGCCCCACCCCTCTACCCGAGAATGGAATTAGGATTGGCTATCATTCCAGAACATGCCAATTAAAACAAAAGAAAACATAGATTGACATAATGCGGCTAATCAAGTTAGGCTGTTAAACTGACTACGTGTGCTTGGTCCTATACATATTAAGCAAACTATGCTCATTTGCATAAACTCTAACCTTTTAATTGTAAAGATTATGACTTCTCTATTTTATCCTTCCCTATATATTTTTAATATATTCAAACATTATGCACTTCATTTTTAAAACTATTTATATCCTAAATGAATTTTAACCAAACTACACGTTTACCTAACCTGTGCCCCATAATTGTGGACATAATCAGCTCCTCTTTGGAATCTGACTTGGTACCCTTCAGCTTCAAAATGGCTGCTGTCACCCCCACCCTCAAAAAGACAGGCCTGAACCCAGATTACCTCACTAACTAACAGTCAATCTTCAACCTTCCATTTCTCAGTAAAATATTGGAAAGAGCAGTTGCTGCCCAACTCCATCAGCACATGTCCAACCATAAGCTCTATGAACCCCCCAATCTGGCTTAAAGAGCACACCACAGCACGGAGACTGCCCTTATAAAAATCATCAATGACCTCCTCATTGCTGTTGATTCCAGCACATCAGTATTCTCATCCTCCTGGATCTCTCTGTAGCCTTCAATAGTGTTTCCCACACCATTCTCCTCAACAGCTTATCTGAATACCTAGGCCTCACTGGTATAGCTCTGTCCTGGTTTCAGTCATATCTTGCCAACAGGAAACAGTTTTCACCATCAGAGACTCCAGACCCTCATCCATGCCTTCATCACCTCCCGTCTGGGTTATTGCAATG
Organism: Lampris incognitus; assembly: GCF_029633865.1. Taxonomy (NCBI): domain Eukaryota; kingdom Metazoa; phylum Chordata; class Actinopteri; order Lampriformes; family Lampridae; genus Lampris; species Lampris incognitus. The sequence goes on along the minus strand of NC_079220.1, from coordinate 36,528,260 downwards.
AAGTCTTGTCTTGGGTACCTAACAAAGCCCTAGACAGGCTTCAGTATGTGCAGAATTCAGCTGCCAGGGTGCTCACCCACACCAAGCCCTGGCAACACATCACTCCCACCATTTTCCACATTCACTGGCTCCCGGTCAAATCCTGCATTTCCTATAAAGTCATCCTTCTCCCCTATAAATCCCTCCATGCCCTTAGCCCCCAGTACCCATCAGACCTCCTCAACCCATAGATTATGTCCCAGAATCTGCAGTCTGCAGACAAGGGCTTGCTTTCCATCCCCCACACCAGACTATGGACTTTTTGGGATAGAGCCTTTAGTGTGGCAGCCCCCACCCTTTGGAACTCTATTCCAGCTGAGATCTGCAATGCTGCTTCTTTGGACAATTTCAAAAGACTACATAAAACCTACCTTTTTACTAAGGCCTATGGTCTTGTAGTCTTTTGATCTTTGTTTTAATCTTCTGTTTTGTTGTTCTTATCTAGTGTAAAGTGTCCTTGGGTTCCTTGAAAGGCGCTATACAAAACTAATTTGATGTAGTTGTTACGGCCATTGTAACTATGAAACCGATCGTTGGTTTCAGTCGTTATGCCACTGTATTGTTTATAAGGGCGGGGATACCTGCAGTCAGTTGAGACTGAAGAGGTCACTTAGATGAGTGATGAAACATCTCCCCCAATAAACATTGTGTCCTGATGAACCGATTCACCTTTTTGTGGATTTTCTACAACAAGAAACAATTAAAGACAGATAGCGACTAGTCTTGGCATTTCACTAGCACGTTGCATCAGTCATATATTTGCTTGTTTTTCTTTTTCTTTCTTTCTCTCTTCTCTTTCTTTCTTTCCTTGTCTTTTTTTTTTAGGGAGTTGTTCTTTATCCGATGAGAGGGTCTAAGGACAGGATGTTGTGTTGCTGTAAAGCCCATTGATGCAAATTTGTAATTTGTGATATTGGGCTATACAAATAAAATTGACTTGACTTGAATTTCCTTCTCTTTCTTTCTTTCTCTTTATTTCTTTCTTTCTTTTTCTTTCTTTCCTTCTCTTGCTTTCCTTCTTTTTCTCTATTTTTTCTTTCCTTCTCTTTCTTTCTTTTTTCTTTTTCTTTCTTTCTTTCTTTCTTTCTTTCTTTCTTTCTTTCTTTCTTTCTTTCTTTCTTTCTTTCTTTCTTTCTTACTTGTCGTTTCATTTCTTTTACGCAGCTTATAGTGAGGGGCTGTATCCCATGTCTGTAGTCAGTGGCTATGCCTTTGTTTTAGTCGTTCTACTTTTCTTACATTAAAATGTTTCCATGTTTCTGTGTTGATTGTGAAACGCTTTGTAAAATCTTGCTTTGCATAAGTCCCATCTAACATGAACTGTATTTTTTTCTGCCTCTCTCATCCCCTTTCCCTGGACACCCCCCCCCCCACACACACACACACACATTTCAAAGGGTCTCTTGGAGCGCGTATCAATGAACTGAAGCAGAAGGTGATAGCTGAGAACCCACACCGCTATGCGGTGGCTGTACCACGTGAGTTGCCGTTTGCTAACATTTACACACACTGCGCCTACTGAAAGACCTGTCACATGACAGTCTAACTGTGTCTGTTCGTATCGCCCTCCAACAGATACTACCAGGCCTAAGAAATCCCATGAGAAGGAGGGTGTGGAATATCACTTTGTCACCAAGCAGCAATTTGATACGGATGCTCTGAATAACAAGTGGATTGATTTCTTAATGTTTAATAGTGTTGTGTAAATCTCTATAACTTCTTTCTATGTTGTACTACAGACCTGCTGATTGAAGGCTCTGTCCTATTTTCCCAGGTTCATAGAGCATGGCGAATACAAGGAGAACCAATATGGCACTAGTATCGAGGCTATCCGCTCTATACAGGCCAAGAATAAGATATGCCTAGTGGATGTACAGCCAGAGGTAGGTGTTGTGTGCTTTTCCTTCCCTCAAGCCAGTCATGTTTCTTGTTAGGCTACAGTTATCACAATTCATTACCACAGTACGACGTGATAAATGATCCCTGCAGACAGTTGCTGTTTGCTGAGGGATGGATTAGGACAGTGAATGGATTAGGACAGTCTTATGACATACACTCACTATGTTGACAGCTGATATAGCAACAAAGTCTTTGTCCTTTCATATTGGCTGTCTGATTCATTTTTGTGTTTTGGTTTGTATTTGCTATGTGGCCCGTAAATAAACCATCACCAGGCGCTGAAGAGGCTGCGGACAGCTGAGTTCAAACCCTATGTCATATTTGTCAAGCCTCGCGTGCCCGAGAGCAGACGTCGGCGAAGTGCCGCCATCTCGCCAGCAGGAGGAGAGCATGGACGCATTACAGTGAGGGTTTTCTTTGTTCCTCCTGTGATCATGTCAATTCCCTTGTGTTTCCTATGGTGCACTGTATGTGTACAACAGTGTTTTGCATATGTGTATCAGTCTGTCTTCAATCCCTTTCTCTCGTTAACAGGAAGAGGACCTCGCAGAGATGCGTCACTCAGCCATTCAGATTGATCAGCAGTATGGACACCTTGTGGACCGGGTCCTGATTAAGGAGGACTCAGGTAGTGCCTGTGCAGAGCTGCGAGGTATTCTCGAGCGGCTGGAGCGAGAGACCTTCTGGGTCCCTGTCAGCTGGGTGCGAACCTAAGTTACCCCTTCCTCTATCATCCAGATGAGTTCCAAAGCCCCCCGACACCCTACTCCTCACTTGTTGAAGCTCACCCCTTTCCTTCAGGGCCGGCTGTCCAGCCTGGGGAGTCAGTTGAACTCTACATACCTGGTCAAGTGCAGAGCCCATCAGAGCAGCCATAAAATAAGGCATGAGGTGAGATGATGATATGATCAAACCACAGGGGATTACCTCCATGGTTGGGGCGCTCAGATGGAGGAACAGTTTTGCTGGCCAAATGGCCAGTCACCTCCCCAAGAACTGCAGTCATACTGACATTTCCTCAGATGTTTGCTTTTGTTTCATGTCCTCTTAAGTTAGATGCAGTGAGAATAATGTGATATATGTTAGATCTGAAAACCCATTTCATTCCTCCCATTGCCATTTTATCCAGCTGCATTGCACATGTTTGTCGGTATCCATGTTTCCATCCAAATGGAAACATGGCTTACTTTAGAAGAGTCAAAAAGAATAAAATGTAAATCAGGTGCATTTCCTTAGCTGGTGTTAAGCAAATAAAGGACCCCTCAATGTGCACAGCAAGACAAAACCATGTCATCAGACATGGATAAGACATGCTCAAAACTTAAGAAATTTGAAAATCCCTTTTCCATAACTTCTTATTGCTTGATCACTTTGTCATCATGTTTACCTTTCTATCTTGAAGTGGCAATGTCAAAGACTCTAACTTAAATACATGTTCTTTAAGTCACTATCTTTTGCCAAACAAGGTGACACAATGATGAGTCAGCTTATCGGCCACTGATGTAAAGCCCTTGATTTTTGCAGTAATTCTGGAGAAATACAAATATGTCTGTGGTGATATTCCTGCCAAAAATCCCAAACAACACATAGCAGGTGGTGTGTTTTATGTCACCAAACAGTGGTTGGTCCACCGGAGAGGCTAGGAGGAACAAACGCTGTGTTCCTGTGGTGTGCTGGACAAACTAGTATGCCATAACAGGATGCAACCACGCACTTCCAGATTGCCACTTTTAGTGAGTTTAGAAAGGTTTTTTCGTCTTTTTTTTTTTAGGATGCTTTTACAGTTGTTCTATTTCATAATATAAAAGTCACAGTACAAGGTAATTTACTTGCTTTGACTTATCAGTAAATGTATTTTGGTCACACAGTGTCATGTCTATGGGAAAATGTGTATGGGAGAATGGGACAAATCAACGGTCAGATAATTTCCCCAGAGGCCTTGTTTCTGCCATGTGGTTTGTCTGCCACAGGGCACGAAACCTCCAAGGAAATACTGCTCATGCTTTATGGCACACGTATAAGTTTAGCAATTTTACTTTACCTCGTCTATGAATAAAGCTCCTCTACTTTTGTCTTTTGAGCCATGGCTTGTTAAAGAAAAGAAAAAGCACATTTCTTGTTCCCACGGTGTGGAAAACAAAAACAAAAAAGCCCCCTGTTGTCTTCATGACTGTTCGAAAGACGTTGCTCAAATCGAAAAATGTTACCTTGCGCGGCTTTAATATAACCTTTATGATCACAGCGTCTCCATGTTCAGTGGCAAGTCCGTCAGTTTTACTGTGACTCCTGCTTTTGGTTTCGGAGTTTAATTGTACTTGAATGTCATTGACAGCCATCGAGCACCTCCTCCCTGCTGTTTCCCACATCTCATGCATACTGTACTACAGAAGAAGCACAGATACAGTCCACAGAAAAAGGAGCATCGTAACTCAAACGCAAACAAAATTCAAGCTTATGCAGGTAAAAATTAATATAAGTTTTGTTTCTTAAACGACTCTTGTGATCTCATCTAACGTGGGTATATTAATCAGCAACAAACATTTTGTCAACTTAAATGTAATGTTGTAGAAATGGAACGTGAGGTACCGTTTTATCGTCTAAAAAGGATTCTGTTCAGTGGCTCAGACTTGGGGTTTGTTTTAGGAAATGCACGCAAAACAATTATGTAACTCTGATGTAAATATTGTAAATGTTTATCCTTGTATGCCAACAAATGATCTTGTAGCACTTCAATGCAACCCATTTACTGTTTATCCTTAGGAGTCCACATCTGTTTGTATGTTAAATGATGCAATGCACAGAGAGAGTGGATGTGTGGGATGAGTGGATGTGTGGATGAGTGAATGTGTGGATGTGTAGCTGTGTGGATGTGGGGATGTCTGGATGTGTGGGTGAGTGGATGAGTGGATATGTGTCTGTGGGGATGAGTGGATATGTGGCTGTGTGGATGAGCTGATGAGTGGATGTGTGGGTGAGTGGATGTGTGGGTGAGTGGATGTGTAGATGAGTGGATGTGTGGGTGAGTGGATGAGTGGATGTGTGGGTGAGTGGATGTGTGGATGTGTGGAAGGATGTCACTGGGTATGTTCAAATACACCAAAACACGATGCTCCATTTGTATAGAGGAATGGGGTATTGTAGAATAACTTTGCACCTACCTTTTTTTAGACTGCAGCAGGATCGATGTGGTTTCAGGTGTTTTCCTTGATAATCAGGGTCTTGATAATCAGGGTCTTGCTTGTCTGTGTTTTCTGAGACGAGATTCAGTGTGAGGACTGAAGGCGTCCTTCTGGGAAAATTCACTTGATATTACCCTATTATGTCATCCCTGAACTTAGCTTACATACTTGATGGTTTTGATTTCATCTTAACAGTAACAGCACTGCCACCTCGACAACAGGGACAGAAACAGTTGAATACACAAACAGCAAACCATGAATAAATACAAAGTATACGATACAAGTACAAAAAATCATGTCGGAAGGCAACAAAATTAACTAAGAGAGGGACAAACAAACAGCAACCCATTGTATAGAGTGTTTGTGTGTGTGTGTGTGTGTGAGAGAGAGAGAGAGAGAGAGAGAGAGAGAGAGAGAGAGAGAGAGAGAGAGAGAGAGAGAGATGGCTGGAGACAAACTTCCAAAGCCCTATCATACTCTCTTTCTCTTTTAAAATGCAATGTTCTCTTGATCATTACTGATGCTGTACAACCAGAATGTTTAGTTTGTAATGTTCCATGTAAAAGTGCCATAATAAAGCTGGATGAATAGCTTGGCTTTTTGTCACAGTGATTTCGTCAAATATGTTGATGGGCCGTACTTTGTACTGGCATTTCGGAATGTTTGTCTCTGTTTACTGTGCCATACTGTTCAAATAGACTTTTGTTGTTATTTTATTTTTGCATCATTTACATATTACTGTTTTAGGTGATGTTATTTACCTCTCAGCTCTCCATGGTCCTGGTGCAGTTTATTAAGCCACATCTAAATCATTGCAAGGACTAGCATCAAGGTACTCCTTCCATGTAAAAACGTAGGATGTGTAAATAAAAGAAATTGCTTAAATCAAAATTATTGAAATGTTTTTAAAGCTACACTCGCTAAGATATTGCATCATTTCCTCCATATGAGATGTGATGGCGATGTGGCAATTCTATTGGACAATCAATGTTAAAGTTGAGCAGCGTTCCACCACAGTTGAATGAAGGAGCCAGAAAAGACTCGCTGCCACTGATTCTCTTGAACTACAAACAAGGTGCAGGCAGCAGTTGTGGCTCGTGTGCTGTCATCTCACCAGTAAATAGTCAGCACTCTTGTGATGTGTGATCCTTGGAGCTAACGCTCTCAGTCAAAGCTCAGACTACATCATCACATTGTTCTACAGTTACGATCGTCTGTCTGACAATCCCCCAGCCAGACCCCCACACCCCAAACGCCGACACCAAAAACACAGTCAACGCTGGGCGAGGCCGCCGCCAGACCACCCTCAGTACTATCGGAACTGCCGGTCCACATGGGCTTGCAGTGGGCTTAGCCTGCCCTGCTTCCACGTCCTGTCAGACTGCCCTAGGCGTTTTCTTTTCGGGCACAGCTCCAGGCAGGGCCGTGGTCCCTTGTCCACATGACGCAGGAGACGAAGTTCTCCCAGCCATTAAATGAAGACATACTTAGACGCAGACGTGGTCAAAGACACTGCATGGATGGTACTGGGTGAGGCCGCTGCAAACGTGAATTCGCGCCGCCATCTTCCCACACCGCATCTTGTGTGCATCATGCATCTTGTGATTGCATTGAGCATTATTATATGTTGTAATTGTGTGTTGCTGTATATTTTGTGGATGAGTTTATTTTGATATGCTGTTTGCGTAATGTGTATTGCATCATTGTCGTATGATGCCGCGATATTGTGTTGGAGTCAGTTCATCAAGTTCATTATATGTTGGTTTTTGCAGTTCTGTATAACGTTGGATAGATAAGTGTTGTGTCCTGTAATGGTTTATTTTGTAAACCTGCTAGGAGGCACTGCTGGAGGATGAAACGAACTACGTTAATACAATAAGAAGAAGAGTATATAAGATGGTGGCTACCAGGGGTGCAAATTTGGTCTGACGGGTGGGGGGGGGGGGAGACCAACGTCGGCGATGGTCAGTCATGGCCACACTCCTGGATAGAGAAGAGCCTCAAGATCTACAGTCTGCCCAACGATTATCAGATTCATCACGGAGAGCATGAAGAAATGGAAGACCACTGTCAATCTCCATCATGCAGAGGGGTCATTAATATCAAGACAAATCAACATCAGAAGCGGAATCTTCCAAGGGGGCTCACTATCACCACTGCTCTTCTGCCTTGCACTAGCGCCACTCAGTAATCTACTGATCAACAGCAGCTATGGGTACAAATCACAGAATGGCAAACTGACCCACCTGTTCTACATTGACGACCTCAAGACGTTTACCAAGGACGACAATCAGCAGAAGGGTCTAGTCACCATCGTCAAGACCTTCAGTGATGACATCAAGATGGAATTCGAAATCTACAAGTGTGCCAAAGCCACTTTCAAGAATGGAAGACTTACCAAGACTGCAGACTTAGACCTTGACACTGACACTGTAATCAAAGAGCTAGACCAAGATGGCACATACAGGTACTAAGGAGTGAACGAAGGAGATGGCATACAACACTCAACCATGAAGGAGAAGATCCGGAAAGAGTACCACAGGAGAGTGCGTATGGTACTGAAGAGCAAAGTCAATGTGGCTAACAGAATTGAAGCTATCAACACCCTAGTCCCTAGTGATACCTGTAGTGACGTACAGCTTCAACATCATCAATTAGAAACTGAACGACATCAAGAGACTAGGCACCAAGACAAAAAAATGATGACCATGGAGAAGATGCACCACCTGAAAGCAGATGTCGACAGGCTGTACCTACCAAGAGCTTCAGGAGGACGAGGCCTAGTCCAACTCGAACTGACCTTCAAAACTACCACTATTGGGCTGAATGCATACCTGACAAAAACAGATGACCCACTCCTCCGAATAGTAAAACATCAGATTCACTCCATCAATAAAGAAGCTGCACAATTCAAGAAAGAGCTTGATGTCCCAGACCCCACCAGCAGAAAATGAGGCAACCACCATTTCCGCCTAATGAGTGAAGCAGAAGGCAAAAAACCATGGCCAGCAGCAACTGCAAAAAAACCTGGGAGGACAAAGCAATGCATGGGAAGTACCCAAAAAGAATGAAAGATGCAGACATGGACCAACAAAAGACACACCAGTGGCCGAGGAGCACCGGACTGAAAGCGGAGGTGGAGGGCCTGATAAGACCAGAGCTTGGCAACCAGATCCTATCACCATCGCATCATCAAAGATGGAAAAAACCCAAAATGCAGAATCTGTTGAATGTACGAAGGAACCAACGACCAAATTGTCTCAGGCTGCCCAGAACTGTCAAAGATTGAGTACATATACAGGCACAACAAGGCAGCAGCATACCTACACTGGAAGATTTGCAGGTGTTACAAGATCAAGACGACTGAGAAGTGGTAGGAAAATCAGCCAAAAACGGTCAATGAGAACAATGATGTCACCATCCTCTGGGACATGCCCATCCACACTGACAGAGAGATAAAATCCAACAAGCCCGACATCGTTATCAAGGACAGGAAGGAAAAGAGGTGCATGCTCATCGACATGGCAATACCATCCGGAAAGAAAAAAACAAAACAAAAAAACACCTCAGCGGAAGTCACAGAGAAGCTGACCAAATACAAAGACCTGGAGATTGAAATCAACAGGATGTGGGGTATGAAGAATGAAACATCACCAGTGGTCATCGGAGCTCTAGGACTCATGAAGAAGGGAATAGAAAAGTTCACCAACCTTATCCCAGGCAACATCAACACCCATGCAGTCCAGAAGATCGCCCTACTCGTAATAGCCCACATACTACAACGAGTACTGTCATTCAAGTGTCATCTGCCCTATAGAGCCTCAGGTCCATAGTTTGGACCCGGCTCTACAGGGTGTAAAACAGGAAACATGAAAGAAATAATAATAATATTGTAAATGTGGCATGACTGACACAAAATAACGTCAGTAATCTTAAATCAGCAAATCTAACATTGTGTTAAAAGAATATAGCTTTTTAGAATAATTGAGCAATGCCATTGATCTCGTTTCATTTGTTTATAGTGTAAAATTGTCATCCTAGCAAATAGAGTAGCTGAATTATTCTGCCTTGTTTTGAGAGCTGAACACTTGTTTGTGGAAAATTCCAGAAATTCTGAAAATAAATTTGACAATTACAATTACAATTTACAATTTCATTTAGCAGACGCTTTGATCCAAAACGATGTACCTACATCTGAGAGTTGATACAGTTGAGACAAGTAGTATCACATTCAATTGGTATTTTTTTTAGCATTTGCAGAAAATCAATGTTTCAAGACTGAACATGAGTATTAAATCACTTGTTAAGATGAAGACTGTTTCAAGAATCCTTTGGATTCATTCATCAAACCCAGTCAATCAGCCTGCACTTTGTTCATTTATTCTTCCTGTGAATGTCTATCGTTATTCTTTCTTTATACACATTCTGCAGATATCTTTCATTAGATGCCCTTTTTACTGAAAAAGCTTGTTTTTTTCTTCACATGAATGTATTAGCAATCAATGTGCATGTGATACCTCAATATATTTGCTGGGGCTGAAGGAGATTGAACAAAACCGAACAGAATGTCTTTCAATATTGTATGCCTTGAAGCATGTCCATTGAGCATGTTTAAAACCACTGGCTATATACAGTGCATCCGGAAAGTATTCACACCCCTTCACTTTCCCCACATTTTGTTATGTTACAGCCTTATCCCAAAGTGGATTAAATTCCTTTTTTTCCTCATCAATCTACACACAATACCCCATAATGACAAGGTGAAAAAGGAGAAGAAATTTTTAAATTAATTTTTTTTAAATTTTTGCAAATTTATTAAAAATAAAAAACTGAAATATTACATGTACGTAAGTATTCACACCCTTTACTCAGTACTTGGTTGAGGCACCCTTGGCAGCGATTACAGCCTCAAATCTTCTTGGGTATGAAGCTACAAGCTTGGCACACCTATATTTGGGGTATTTCTCCCGTTTTTCTCTGCAGATCCTCTCGAGCTCTGTAAGGTTAGATGGGGAGCGTCGCTGCACAGCTATTGTCAGGTCTTTCCAGAGATGTTCAATGGGGATCAAGTCTGGGCTCTGGCTGGGCTACTCAAGGACATTCACAGACTTGTCCCGAAGCCACTCCTTCGTTGTCTTGGCTGTGTGCTTAGGGTCGTTGTCGTGTTGAAAGGTAAACATTCATCCCATTCTGAGGTCCTGAGCGCTCTGGAGCAGGTTTTCATCAAGGATCTCTCTGTACTTTGCTCCATTCATCTTTCCCTCAATTCTGACTAGTCTCCCAGTTCCTTCTGAGCCTTCGTGAGTGGTGTCTTCGTGAGATCGACAACTTTTATTTTTCTTTTATTGGTTCTTTATATTCTGCCCTAACCTCCTCATTTTTTTTGATTTAGCTATTTTCTGTGCTTAGTTGACTAATCGCTAGATTATTTAGTTTCTTTCTTATACGAATCTTGTGTTTAGTAGGTAGCTTCCTGTTCCCAGTTTGTTACTAGCTTTGAGCTTAGCCTAGCTTAGCAGTTAGCTCTATTACATTCGCAGTCAAAGCAGCCTCGTTAAAATTATGGTTTGTGGTGACTGCTCCGTAGTTACAGATAGGTTGTCTCTACTAGAGAGACGTGTCCGTGAGTTAGAGCAGCTGCTTTCGGCTAGGATTACGTTAGATGTGACGGGCACTCCAGATAGCCTTAGCCTCGGGCCTGACAGCAGGCCTGCTATTGTTAGCACTAGCTCAGCTTCATCGGTAGATGCGGCGGAGTTTGTCTCTGTTTACCGGCGTGGGAAGGCTCGAAAGAGCAAGCCATCGATCGTGTGGCCCGGTCTGCGGTCACCTCTCCCGACTGCAAACCGGTTTTCTCCACTCACCAGCCCTGTTGGTAGTCCTACCGGCCGTCGTGCTTCTCCCGCTTCTGTCGACAGAGTAGAGCAACGCACGCTAGTGATAGGAGACTCCATTACCCGCAATGTTACATTAGCTTCTCCAGCCTCGGTTCACTGTTTACCCGGGGCCAAAGTCTCCGACATAGAGGATAATCTTAGGGTGCTGGCATCACGGAGGGAGAGTCAGGGAACCCAGGCACAAAGCACCACTACTTTCAGCAACATTGTTATTCATGTCGGCACCAATAATGCTAGGATGAAGCAATCAGAGATCACAAAAGCCAGCCTAGTCAGAATGCTTGAGTTTGCCAGAAAGATGTGTCGGCATCGATTAATTGTCTCTGGTCCCTTACCTGTGAGGGGTAATGATGAGATGTACAGTAGGCTCACCTCAATGAACCGCTGGCTGGCGCGTTACTGTAATGAGCAGGGATTCGGCTTCGTTGATAACTGGCCTTCTTTCTGGGGCCGCCCCTCCTGCTAAAAGTGGACGACATTCGCCGCTCTTTTATCTAACAATATAGATAGTTGTTTACGTTTACTTTGACACTAGGGACTTATCATTCAGCAGGTTGCAGGTGATTAGAGAGCCTGCTAGGTTTAAATCTAGTGCGGATGTGGAGTCAAGTAGTTTAATTAATGTTAGTCAGGGAATTTCTCATAGTGAAGATTATCAACCTGATAGCTTGGTCTATAACATTGAGACTGTCTCCCTACCCTGCTGTATTGCTTCCAAGCTCTCCTCTCCTAAATGTGTGAATCACAATGATCTAGTAATTGTTCCTACCACTGGTAGTGGTGAGATGTACGACAAAGTACCTAATAATCTACAAAACCAAACAGCTAATGTTATCAAGAATGTGACCACATATCTTCCAAAGCGTTGGTGGCCAAAACTCTCAACAAGGTGTCTAATTCCAATTAATCTTTCACCTATTAGTAGCTCTAAAGCTCTGCCTACTACTGATCACTTCCACAAGACGCTTAAATTTGGTTTCATAAATATCAGATCACTGTCTACCAAAGCCTTACTAATAAATGATCTGATTCTTGAACATAGTTTTGATATGATTGGGCTATGTGAAACATGGCTGAAACCAAATGTTTTCCTTCCCTTAAATGAAGCTTCCCCACCTGACTATACTTATGCCCATAACTCGGGCAAATAAACAAGGCGGGGGTGTTGCCTTAATATATAAATCTATTTTCAATCTGACTTCTAGATACCAATCTAAATTCCAGTCTTTTGAGTCTGTTATTCTTGGTCCATCTCCCTCAGCCATGAATAGACTCGGCTCAGTCCAAATTGTGATACTCTACCAGCCTCCTGGCTGTTACTCGTTATTTCTTGAAGAATTTGGAGAGTTTGTCTCAGGCCTTGTTACTCATTCTGATGAGATTCTAATTCTAGGTGATTTCAATATTCATCTGAATAAGGCTGCTGATCCTCTAAGTAAAGCCTTTCTGGCACTAGTTGATACTTTTGGGTTCACTCAGTTTGTTCAAGAGTCGACTCATTGCAGTGGTAACACCCTTGATTTGGTTTTATCTAAAGGTATAGCTGTTTCTGATCTGAATGTCTTACCAACCACATCTGCTGTGTCTGATAATTTTCTCATCAAATTTGAAGCATTATTGGCCTGTCCAGATAATGTCAGCACAGATGTAATTGCCACTCGCCATATCGGTCCCTCCACTGTAGCTGCATTTGGCCAGCAGCTGCCTGAAGTCTTGGCTCCTTTCACTGTGGTAAATGACTCTGTTGAAAATTTCACTAGTGACCTAAATGTGGCCCTCTCTAGTCTCCTCGATTCAGTTGCACCTCTCACTACCAGAGCTAGGCGACTAAAGAGGCCTACACCCTGGTTTAATGACGAGACACGTGCTCTTAAGCGGACCTGCAGGAGACTGGAACGTAAATGGCGAAAATCAAAATTGGAAGCTTTTTACCTATCGTGGCACGAGTGTTTATTGAAATACAAGTGTGCTTTGTCTACTGCAAAAACATCGTATCTTTCTCACTTAATAAATATTAATAAACATAACCCCAGATTTCTCTTTGACACTGTATCTAAACTTACTAAAAAGCAGTCGTCTATTAGCTGCTCACCATTCACAGCCCATGAATTTCTAGATTTTTTCTGCAATAAGGTTGATGAGATCTTAAACAAAATTAGTTCTTCAACTCCATCTACTCCTGCAGATCCTGTCATACTAAATTCATATCACAATGAGTCACTGACAGTTCCAGTTATTACAGCTTTTGAGACTATCTCACTTGATACTTTGACTAAGTTCGTGTCAGCTTCTAAACCAACTCCTTGCCTACTTGATCCCTTACCAGCAAAACTTTTTAAAGACCTCTGGCCTTTTCTTGGACCTACAATGCTAGACATTGTTAATTTATCTCTTACTACTGGCATTGTTCCTAGCAATTTTAAGACAGCTGTGGTTAAACCTCTACTTAAAAAACCGCACCTTGATCCAGGGTCTCTTAATAACTATCAGCCAGTCTCTAATCTTCCATTCTTCTCTAAAGTACTAGAGAGAGTTGTGTATCAACAACTTTTGACCCATATAAAAGAAAACGATCTATATTAACCTTTTCAGTTGGCTTTCAGGCCCTGTCACTCCACTGAAACTGCTCTGACCAGAGTGGTAAATGATCTTCTACTGGCTATCGACTCTGATTCCACTTCTGTGCTTCTACTACTGGACCTCAGTGCAGCCTTTGACACCATTGATCTCTGTATACTTTTAGATAGATTAAATTGTAATTTTGGTGTCTCTGGCTTAGCTCTCTCTTGGCGAAAGTCCTACTTATCTGGAAGAACACATTGTGTCTGCTATAATAATATTATATCAAAATTTTCTGACATTAAATATGGTTTGCCTCAGGGCTCAGTGCTTGGCCCTCTACTTTTCTCTCTTTACATTACACCTCTTGGCCAAATTATACGCAGTTATGGAATAAATTTCCATTGCTATGCTGATGATACTCAGTTGTATGTGCCTATAAGGGCTGATGATCATACTCAAATCACTAACTTAGAGGCCTGCTTGGCTACTGTGAAAAGCTGGATGTCACTTAACTTTCTGCTTTTAGATTCAGATAAAACCGAGATGCTAGTCATTGGCCCTGCTAGACACAGACACCAATTTGATCTAGTAACAATAACAATCGACAACTCTGTGGTTTCACAAAGTGTGGCAGCCAAAAATCTTGGTGTTACGTTTGATCCCAGCCTTTCCTTTGATAAGTACATTAAAGAAATAACGAAGACTGCCTTTTTTCACTTACGTAACATCGCTAGAATTCGGTCTTTTCTCTCCATGGGTGACGCAGAGACTCTAATACATGCATTTGTTTCTTCCAGACTTGATTACTGTAATGTTCTGTTCTCAGGTCTGCCACATTCTAGTACTAAAAGTCTTCAGATGGTTCAGAATGCTGCTGCTAGAATCCTAACTAAAACTAGGAAATTTGACCATATTACACCAATTCCTGCCTCCCTTCATTGGCTTCCTATCCATGTTAGATCAGAATACAAGGTGCTTCTGCTCACTTATAAAATCCTAAATGGGCTTGCCCCATCCTACCTGTCTGATCTCCTTAAACCTTACATGCCATCTCGAGCACTTGGTTCTCAAAATACAGGGCTCCTGTGTGTACCCAAAGTTAAAAAGAAGTCAGCTGGTGGCAGGGCCTTTTCCTATCGGGCTCCATTTTTGTGGAATAACCTGCCTGCTGCCATCAGACAGAGTCTGTATAGTCCTTTAAATCCAAACTTAAAACTCATCTTTTTGCCTTAGTTTACAATTACTTGCCTTTAAGTTGAGTGCTTCACAACATGTACTGGATGGCGGGTTGGTTTTCTGTCTCAATGAATTTACCAACCACTGTTCTGCCGACGAGATTACAGAGTATAGATTATGACGAATTGATGACTTAATTGATTTTGGCTAATGACTATTGCAAACTGTTTTCTTCTCTAACATGTCTTTTCTCTCTCTCTGAATGATGTCTTCTCCTTTCTCCTTTTCTGTGTTTGAATGGTGTCATGTGAGTCTCTCTTGCATGCATGTGCAGTCGGTTCTCCTCCGTGGTGATGGTGGTCGTCATTTGGATGCTGCCTGCCCTTCCACTCCTCACATAAGTTTTTCTTTTACTACATATGATGCTGGTCGCGTGGCTTGGGTCCTGGACTGCTCCGTTGGCATGTGGACACTGCTTGGCATCCTGCGCGTCATGTTATTCATAAATTGTATGTCCATTATAATTCTGTTATCCTCTTTCAATGTTGTATTATGTAAATTGCGTGAACACAACATCCATTGCACACTGTCCGTCTTGGGAGAGAGATCCCTCCTCTGCTGCTCTCCCTGAGGTTTCTTCCTATTTTTTTTTCTTCCTGTTAAAGGGATTTTTTAGGGAGTTGTTCCTTATCCGATGAGAGGGTCTAAGGACAGGATGTTGTGTTGCTGTTCAGCCCACTGAGGCAAATTTGTGTAATTTGTGATATTGGGCTATACAAATAAAATTGATTTGATTTGATTTGATTCCTGCCACTGAAAAACATCCCCACATCATGACGCTGCCACCACCATGCTTCACTGTAGGGATGGTATTAGCAAGGTGATGAGAGGTGCCTGGTTTCCTCCAGACGTGACATTTGGCATTCAGGCCAAAGAGTTCAATCTTGGTTTCATCAGACCAGAGAATCTTGTTTCTCATGGTCTAGGAGTCCTTTAGGTGCTTTCTGGCAAACTCCAAGCGGGCTGTCATGTGCCTTTTACTGAGCAGAGGCTTCCGTCTGGCCACTCTACCATAAAGGCCTGATTGGTGGAGTGCTGCAGAGATGGTTGTCCTTCTGGAAGGTTCTCCCATTTCCACAGAGGAACGCCGGAGCTGTGTCAGAGTGACCATCGGGTTCTTGGTCACCTCCCTGACCAAGGCCCTTCTCCCCTGATTGCTCAGTTTGGCTGGGTGGCCAGCTCTAGGATGAGTCCTAGTGGATCCAAACTTCTTCCATTTATGAATGATGGAGACCACTGTGCTCTTCGGGACCTTCAAAGCTGTAGACATTTTTTGTACCCTTCCCCAGATCTGTGCCTCGATACAATCCTGTCTCGGAGGTCCACAGACAATTTCTTTGACTTCATGGCTTGGTTTCTGCTCTGACATGCACTGTCAACAGTGGGACCTTATATAGACAGGTGTGTGCCTTTCCAAATCATGTCCAATCAATTGAATTTACTACGGGTGGACTCCAATCAAGATGTAAAAACATCTCAAGGATAATCAGTAGAAACAGAATGAACCTGAGCTCAATTTTGAGTGTCATAGCAAAGGGTGTGAATACTTATGTACATGCAATATTTCAGTTTTTTTATTTTTAATAAATGTGCAAAAATTTCTACAAAAACTTTTTCACTTTGTCATTATGGGGTATTGTGTGTAGATTGATGGGAAGAAAGTAATTTAATCCATTTTGGAATAAGGCTGTAACATAACAAAATGTGGGGAAAGTGAAGGGGTGTGAATACTTTCCGGATGCACTTTACATGCGGTGAAAAAAAAAATTATGGGAGAAAAGTCAAAAGAAAGACGGATTTTTAATAAACGTTCAAGAACAACAGCCTTTGTTATTATTATGCTATGTCACCCTTGGTGAACAGTTAAAAAAAAGGTGTCTGCCCACATACCCACCAAGTGAGCTGAGGCTGAACTCCACCCAGTAATGGCTCACAGATCTGAAGCTCAACCTGAGTCTGGCGCTGCATAACATGTGGAAACAGCATACAGCCAGGGGTCTTTGAATATACTGGTTAACTCCGAAATGTCACACTCTAATGTAAAATGGGTGGCGCGGTGGGCCAGTTGTTTGCATTGCTGCGTCACAGCTAGAAGGTCCTGGGTTCGAACTCCAGGTCATCCCAGGTCCTTTCTGTGTGGAGTTTACATGTTCTCCCCTTGTCTGTGTGGGTTTCCTCCGGGTGCACTGGTTTCCTCCAACCATCAAAAAGACATGCATATTAGGGTTAATAGTCCTGTCTGTGCCCCTGAGCAAGGCAATGGAAAGCAGAACTGGAGTTGGTCCCAGGCAGTTGATGGTTACATGCAGAGAACACATTCGTTGTAAGAATACGATGTGAAATATAGTGGCTTTGGCTTTATTTAATTTAATTTCATAAAAGTGAAAAGAAGGTCCGAAAAAAGAGGCAGTCTCAGAGACTACAGTGCATTCATTGATAAAGTAGCTTCCTTCAATTCTCCAGTTTTTGATTCACGTGTATTTTTTAAACCATTCTTACAGGAATCAATAACACTTTATTTGTCATTTCATCTCATGTGCTTCCGTAAATGAAATGAATTGAAATATAATTTCCCCCAGCCCACAGCAGTGCAACAAAAAGACAAAAAAAAACACATATCCAAAACTATAAGAACTGCAAGAACACACATACTAACTAACACATATATCTAAACTAACACCTATGGCCAAACTAAATAAATAAATAATGTCCAAGAGAATGAACACCAGCCAGGATGACTGTCGGAACTGCCGGTCTGCATGGACTAGCATTTAGCTTAGCCTGCCCTGCTTCCATGTCCTGTCAAACCGCCCTCAGACACCCTCAACACACCTCCACACGACAACACCAAAAACACCATAGTCAATGGCGAGGCCGCCGCCAGATCACCCTTGGTGCTATCACAACTGCTGGTCTGCATGGGCTAGCAGTTAGCTTAGCCTGACCTGCTTCTGCATCTTATCAGACCGCCCTCGGTGTTACCACCTCTGGCGCAGCTCCAGGCAGGGCCTTGGTCCCTGGGCCCACAAGATACAGCTGATCCAGCGCCAGCTAGGGTTCCCAACTCCTTGAAATTGAAATAAGGAACAGGGGACAGGGACGGGGGTTGGATGGACGGGGCGGTGCAGGTATAACAAATATAATATGCCTTACACTATACACACACACACACACATACACTACCGTTCAAAAGTTTGGGATCACCCAAACAATTTTGTGTTTTCCATGAAAAGTCACACTTATTCACCACCATATGTTGTGAAATGAATAGAAAATAGAGTCAAGACATTGACAAGGTTAGAAATAATGATTTGTATTTGAAATAAGATTTTTTTTACATCAAATTTTGCTTTCGTCAAAGAATCCTCCATTTGCAGCAATTACAGCATTGCAGACCTTTGGCATTCTAGCTGTTAATTTGTTGAGGTAATCTGGAGAAATTGCACCCCACGCTTCCAGAAGCAGCTCCCAGAAGTTGGATTGGTTGGATGGGCACTTCTTTGAGCAGATTGAGTTTCTGGAGCATCACATTTGTGGGGTCAATTAAACGCTCAAAATGGCCAGAAAAAGAGAACTTTCATCTGAAACTCGACAGTCTATTCTTGTTCTTAGAAATGAAGGCTATTCCATGCGAGAAATTGCTAAGAAATTGAAGATTTCCTACACCGGTGTGTACTACTCCCTTCAGAGGACAGCACAAACAGGCTCTAACCAGAGTAGAAAAAGAAGTGGGAGGCCGCGTTGCACAACTGAGCAAGAAGATAAGTACATTAGAGTCTCTAGTTTGAGAAACAGACGCCTCACAGGTCCCCAACTGGCATCTTCATTAAATAGTACCTGTTAGAGCCTGTTTGTGCTGTCCTCTGAAGGGAGTAGTACACACCGGTGTAGGAAATCTTCAATTTCTTAGCAATTTCTCGCATGGAATAGCCTTCATTTCTAAGAACAAGAATAGACTGTCGAGTTTCAGATGAAAGTTCTCTTTTTCTGGCCATTTTGAGCGTTTAATTGACCCCACAAATGTGATGCTCCAGAAACTCAATCTGCTCAAAGAAGTGCCCATCCAACCAATCCAACTTGTGGGAGCTGCTTCTGGAAGCGTGGGGTGCAATTTCTCCAGATTACCTCAACAAATTAACAGCTAGAATGCCAAAGGTCTGCAATGCTGTAATTGCTGCAAATGGAGGATTCTTTGACGAAAGCAAAGTTTGATGTAAAAAAAATCTTATTTCAAATACAAATCATTATTTCTAACCTTGTCAATGTCTTGACTCTATTTTCTATTCATTTCACAACATATGGTGGTGAATAAGTGTGACTTTTCATGGAAAACACAAAATTGTTTGGGTGATCCCAAACTTTTGAACGGTAGTGTATATATATATATACATATAATATAATACAATAAGGAACAATTCCTTATTTTAAGGAACGGTTGGCAACCCTGGCGCCAGCTCTCCCAGCCACCAAAGACAAAACTTCAACGCAGATGTGGACAAAGACACTGCATGGACAGTACTGGGTGAGGCTGCTGCAAATGTGGATTTGCGCTGTCATCTTCCCACACTGGAAGTGGAAAAATCAGTCTTGAGTAATGTGATTTGGGGATTGTAGAGCTTTAGGAAAAAGAAAAAAAAATTTTTTATACTTAATTATGTAGCCAGGGAGAAGGACAATGCCTAGTAATCTGTTATAGTGCTAACTGCTACATGAGAATTCCTTGAGTACAATTGATGCTAAATAAAATCTGGCTACTAAGCTAAATCAGGTTTCAAACAGAATCTTCTCTTCCTTAGCATGACTTCTTTATTGTCCAAGCCGCTGTAATAATTTGATACTAAGGAAGACACATCATCCAACACAGAAGAGCAGATAGCACAGATGCCAAGTATATTGGACCTTGCCAAGTTACATTTCTGTTTGCCCTGTTGACATGAGCTCTCATAGTGTCAGGGTGCTCTGTACTGGGTGGTTTATTCTCTCCTGCACCCAACACCACAACATGCCAGGGAGTAAGGATTTCAATCTTTTAGACAAGTTCAAGGCATTGTTGTCCAAACCTGTGGAGAAATAACTGGCAAATCAATGGAGGACAGGACACCACCACTGCAAAACAGACTTTTCATTTAATAATTCCACATTAAAAACACATACTGTAATGCCGCATCACAAGATGAAAAAAAAGCACTGTAATACTGTAATATCAACTGAAACCAAAATAAAGAGAGGCAACAGCGTAGCCTTCAGGTAGACTGGAGGTGTTGGTCTGAAGCAACAGTCGATGAGATAACACACACATACAGTAGGTTGAACCACAGACTGGAAATCATAATTTAAACAGTCTTACAAAAGCACTTGATTTCATTCCTATCTGGAATGTGCATTACCATGATGACAGACACCATGCTCAGATGATCAGGGAACAGAAACACAAAACTCAGTCAGGTGCGGTACATCAATATACAGTAGAATCCTTTGTCTCATTTGAGCGCTAGGTATAGTCATAGGCTAATGTTCGATGTATCTGTTCAACATTAACATAAATGTCCATCAAATAAGCCATTTGGTCTTAAAACCTTGTTTTTAATAAAAAAACAAGTGAACTTCAATTTTTTTTCAGCAGTTCTTGACCTGTTTTTGTGCTTAGAATTTTTTTCCAAGAAGTGGAAATGTTGAATTAATGAGGATTATTCCACAAGCATCAACTTAATGTTATTTAAGCAAAGACAATTGACATAAATGTATTATCATTTGAAACAATAATAATTATCTCACCCAACTGGCACATTTTCATTTCATTTGTTCTGGAAAAGAATAAAATTCTAAGACTCAGTGTCACATTAAATGGCTTGTTAATGTTATTATTTTTTTCCTGGATAAAAAAACAAAAAACAAAGTTGGCTAGGAGGATACCGGCACTAAAACCAAAAATAAATGCTCTTGCCTTTAATATGACATTCATCCACCCAAAGTGTTGGAACCTGGTAGCTGATGCCCTCAACTGCTGTGACTAGCTAGCTGAATGACACGATGATGTAATAATAAAATGATGATGTAGCTGTGGTCATCTGGTCACTCTTCCATCAGAATGGACATTTTGCCACACAACACAAAACCTGCTTCACACTTCTTCTTCATAACCGTTTTTCTTTTACTGAGCAAATTACTGACATTTGTGCCTAACAACCACATCCAAAAATCCTCCAGGAAGCAAATTATGAAGATTGTTTCCTCACTGTGACACGATGGTGTCAAAGTAATGTTTCTTCTTTTCCAAGCATGAGTGTTATTCAGATATTGTTAGAATTTTACTTATTAAAACAAATGCCTTGTTTAATTATGTGGTCTGGGGTGATTTGGAGTAAAGGACATTGTGATGATAAACATCATGCCCACATCTGCTGTGTGAAGTGAGGGCACCAGTCCATCCTGGACCTGGACATGTTCATTCAGAGGAGACATGTGGTATACAACCTGTTGTCTGGAAGGCTAACATGTCAGATTCCAAACTTTTCAGACAGCCCATCTAATTAGCTTCAGCAGCAGGAGGCCAGTGATTTGTCCATGCGTGTCAACATGTATTACCATTTTACATGCACATCCCTTGACATGCTCTAGCATAAAGTGCTCAGTCTGCCAGGACTCATGTTGCATAGCCACTTCTGGTGAGCTGACTGAATGGAAACTGACAGGAAGTGTAGGGTGCAAAAAATATTAGGTTTAACTCTCTTTGGCTAAGCAAAGCAGAATTGTCATGTTTTTTCCCCAGTAATGAAATTCATCTTACTCAACACTTCTACTTAAAAATAACTGACACTGAAACTATTTATTCATAGAATGGTGTTTCCAAGTAAGATGGAGTAACATCTGAACTATGATTTAATTTAAACAACCCTATGTTTGATTTGTACATGCTGAATATGGAGCTGCCAGGGAAGAGGAAAACAGGAAGGCCAAAGAGGAGGTTTATGGATGTGATGAGGGAGGACATGCAGGTAGCTGGTGTGACAGAGGAAGATGCAGAGGACAGGAAGAAATGGAAACGGATGATCCGCTGTGGCGACCCTTAACGGGAGCAGCCAAAAGTAGTAGTAGTGGTAGTATTAGTAGTGTGTTTGATTTGTACATTCTAAGCTCCATGTCTCAAAGGCCTGTTCTAAAGAGAGATGGACAAAGCAAATGGCACACAGTTACAGTAAAGCAGCACTGCAATCCAGCATCAGCAGAAGAAAAGAGAGAGAGAAACAGTATCCAAGAAAGACCGACGCATGCAGTTTGGTCAGTTCTGTACTGATTCTGTACATTTGGCAGTGAGTGACTTATGAATGGTGTGTTATACAGATGTCCTGTACAGGAATGAGGCCCAGTTACTGTCTGTTTGCTGTATATAGGTGTGAACGACCCAGGACCTTTTGGGGAATCTGTTGCAGTGGCTGAGGAGGGAGAGAGGAGGCAGTCCAACTGATACAGTAGAAGATGGAGGAGAGAGTCCACAGAGAGAGCCCACAGAGGGAGCCCACAAGTCCAGCTGGCAACTCCTTCATCCCCATTAGTGCCAAGAGACGGGGCAGTGTGACAGAGCTTTGCACTGTTCATTGACCAACCGCTGTTCTTCTCTTCCTCTCCTTCCCAGTTATGAAGCCTCAGACATAACCTTGTAGAGGATGTAGCGCCACCAAGTGGTCAGAGCCCTCACCCTCAGGATGTCTGTAGCTCTGAGGGCGCTCAACAAGCGATCTCCTCCAAGGTGCCCAAGGCTGTCTGTAGAGGAACGGTCACAGTGTGGCTGAGAGACTCTGAGTGGTTTGCCATCGGCTCACAGGAGCTCTAGCAAGATGAGGAGGAATAAGACATAAACTCTTTATACTCCGTATTATCGTCCATTCTCATGTCCCTGCACAACATATACAGTAAAATACAATGCCAAAAAAAAAGATTTCAGAGGATGATAAATAAATAAATAAAATCAACATCAAATAAGAAACCACATGATATCAAGGAGATTATTGGCAAATGAGAATGAGTAGGAAGCCCTGAGATTCATTGTGATAAATAGCTAGAATACATAAAGCCCTTAATTCAGTACTGACCTACAGTCCTATCATATCAGAGCAGTGTTAATGATTGAAACAGCTGGAAAACAAACAGCTGCATGCCTCTAGAGACAGCATGACTGCAAACACACCCAAAACATGATTTCTGTTTGTGTACTTATGAAGGTCCTTCTCTCTGAAGAACATGGAAGGTATTTCCTACAAGGATGGCAGGAATTACTTCTAAAACTTGGCTTTATTGACGTTGATTTATAAAGCTGACAATAGCTGACAATGTTTTCATCCAAATGTAAAGAACATTTTAAGGTAGCATTTAAGAACATATCAAATATGAATTTGTGTGTTTCCTTTCACTAGTTATTTAAATTTAATACATTTATTTGTATCCAAGATACAAATAAACTGTCAAAAAATGTTTATGACATACTTATGATGTACTTATGATGAAATTTATTACATTTACGTATATAAAATACATAAATGTATTTCTATAAATATTTACAATTTGAGAAGGCTTAGCAAGGATCACATGCCATTGTTGAAATCTGAATATTTAGGATGTTTTTTTTCAACATTTTGGCACTTCCATTCAGCTGTTCTTATTCACAGCTTCCAAATGTTTATGTTGATGGAAACACAGCTTTCCTCTCTGAAAGTCCAACTGCATCCAGCTTGAACAGAGGTGTGTGTGTGTGTGTGTGTGTGTGTGTGTGTGTGTGTGTGTGTGTGTGTGTGTGTGTGTGTGTGCACATGCATGTGCGTGTGTCTGTGTGTGTGTGTGTGTAAGAGGAAAGAAGGAAGAGAGGGACAGGAAGGCGTCCTTACCACATCTTCTCCATGACTTTCCTCCTCATCCTCTCTACTCAGTAGATCAAATAATCGGTCTTTCACCACCTGTGGACCCAAGTGCAAAGATCAGTGGAACTCCATTCGCTGTTCTGTCAAAGGTCCTCATAAACCCAGCTTGTAGTTTCTGAGAGTGACAGCAGCTCTGTGCAATGCTCAGGTAGCTACTATATTGTAACTGCAGTAGTAAAGTAGTACATAAATAATAAAGTAGTAGCAGTAGTAAAGGGCTGGATCTGAACCCAGGTTGCAGCAGCCAAGGACTCAGCCTTGATATGTTTTATGCGGCCTACCAGGTGAGCTACCTGGGCACCCTAATAAATGACATCTGAACAGTAATCTAAATGGAAATCATAAGGAGTAATAAAAAAGTAAAAAAAGTAAGACCGGGTAACATAAAAAACTCTCATGCTGGATGGTTCCACATGGTCACAACATCTCCAGTCTGACTGCAGCTGACGACCTCTGTTGCATGTCATACCCCCCACCATGTCCTGTCTGCCTCTTCACTGTCACTGTCTAATAAAGGTTAATATATATATACACTACCGTTCAAAAGTTTGGGATCACATTGAAATGTCCATATTTTTGAAGGAAAAGCACTGTACTTTTCAATGAAGATAACTTTAAACTAGTCTTAACTTTAAAGAAATACACTCTATACATTGCTAATGTGGTAAATGACTATTCTAGCTGCAAATGTCTGGTTTTTGGTGCAATATCTACATAGGTGTATAGAGGCCCATTTCAAGCAACTATCACTCCAGTGTTCTAATGGTACAATGTGTTTGCTCATTGGCTCAGAAGGCTAATTGATGATTAGAAAACCCTTGTGCAATCATGTTCACACATCTGAAAACAGTTTAGCTCGTTACATAAGCTACAAAACTGACCTTCCTTTGAGCAGATTGAGTTTCTGGAGCATCACATTTGTGGGGTCAATTAAACGCTCAAAATGGCCAGAAAAAGAGAACTTTCATCTGAAACTCGACAGTCTATTCTTGTTCTTAGAAATGAAGGCTATTCCATGCGAGAAATTGCTAAGAAATTGAAGATTTCCTACACCGGTGTGTACTACTCCCTTCAGAGGACAGCACAAACAGGCTCTAACCAGAGTAGAAAAAGAAGTGGGAGGCCGCGTTGCACAACTGAGCAAGAAGATAAGTACATTAGAGTCTCTAGTTTGAGAAACAGACGCCTCACAGGTCCCCAACTGGCATCTTCATTAAATAGTACCCGCAAAACACCAGTGTCAACATCTACAGTGAAGAGGCGGCTGCGGGATTCTGGGCTTCAGGGCAGATTGGCAAAGAAAAAGCCATATCTGAGACTGACCAATAAAAGAAAAAGATTAAGATGGGCAAAAGAACACAGACATTGGACAGAGGAAGACTGGAAAAAAGTGTTGTGGACGGATGAATCCAAGTTTGAGGTGTTTGGATCACAAAGAAGAACGTTTGTGAGACGCAGAACAAATGAAAAGATGCTGGAAGAATGCCTGACGCCATCTGTTAAGCATGGTGGAGGTAATGTGATGGTCTGGGGTTGCTTTGGTGCTGGTAAGGTGGGAGATTTGTACAGGGTAAAAGGGATTCTGAATAAGGAAGGCTATCACTCCATTTTGCAACGCCATGCCATACCCAGTGGACAGCGCTTGATTGGAGCCAATTTCATCCTACAACAGGACAATGACCCTAAACACACCTCCAAATTGTGCAAGAACTATTTAGAGCAGAAGCAGGCAGCTGGTATTCTATCGGTAATGGAGTGGCCAGCACAGTCACCAGATCTGAACCCCATTGAGCTGTTGTGGGAGCAGCTTGACCGTATGGTACGCAAGAAGTGCCCATCCAACCAATCCAACTTGTGGGAGCTGCTTCTGGAAGCGTGGGGTGCAATTTCTCCAGATTACCTCAACAAATTAACAGCTAGAATGCCAAAGGTCTGCAATGCTGTAATTGCTGCAAATGGAGGATTCTTTGACGAAAGCAAAGTTTGATGTAAAAAAAATCTTATTTCAAATACAAATCATTATTTCTAACCTTGTCAATGTCTTGACTCTATTTTCTATTCATTTCACAACATATGGTGGTGAATAAGTTTGACTTTTCATGGAAAACACAAAATTGTTTGGGTGATCCCAAACTTTTGAACGGTAGTGTATATATATATATATATATATATATATATATATATATATATATATATATATATATATATATATATATAAAGAAAACAAATATTATGCTGTTTAGTGGCATAATGCTGCTCCATACTTTCTATGACCACTGAAACAAAATTAGGAGAAAAAAAACAAAACTTTGGGAATGACTTTTCCTATGCAGTTACAGAGCCGCAGGGGAGGAGAACACTATCATGTAGTATTTGGCAGAGCACTGTGCAGATGAAAGCAGTATAGAGAGGTACTGAAATGGATAAACAATAGAGCCATGGTAATGAAAAATCCCACCATACAACTAAAAGTGAATTATAATTCACTTTTAGTTTCAGTGCCATTGTCTTTGTTCTGTGACTTTGGCTTGTTTGTGTGTGTGTGTGTGTGAGAGAGAGAGAGAGAGAGAGAGAGAGAGAGAGAGAGAGAGAGAGAGAGAGAGAGAGAGAGAGAGAGAGAGAGAGAGAGAGAGAGAGAGAGAGAGAGAGAGAGAGAGAGAGAGAGAGAGATTTTTTGAATTTTAAACAACTACATAAAACAAAAAACTCAACAAAGACATCATTTCACAACATCAACATGAGCAACTCCTTTACATGAAGACGTCCAAAAAAAGTCTTATTTTTTCCTTTTTTTTTTAGAACAGTGGCTCAAGTCACATACTCTCAAAGGGTCAAAAGAAATATTATGTAAAGACAGAGTTAAATACCAGTTGCCCCTCATTGACTGAGCAAATGGCTGTAGTGAAACACCACCATGAAATAAATTCATCTAAGTTGTTCATTAAGGTAAAGAAACTGAAATCCACTCGGACTCTCACCTTTACCCTTGCAAAAAATAAAGAAAGTAAATCTTCCTCTGAACCATTATTAATTAGGCTTTTCCTGCTCCTATAAATCGAAAACTTAGCTTGTGCCACTACAAAATTTTAAAGTTGCCACTTTTCCGCATCCTTTCTCTT
Organism: Lampris incognitus; assembly: GCF_029633865.1. Taxonomy (NCBI): domain Eukaryota; kingdom Metazoa; phylum Chordata; class Actinopteri; order Lampriformes; family Lampridae; genus Lampris; species Lampris incognitus. The sequence goes on along the minus strand of NC_079220.1, from coordinate 36,501,417 downwards.
GTACCCAGCGCCAAAGATAAAAACAGTTTCATTCCACTTTTCATCACAGTGTGAGAATATGATTTGTAGAGCTTCAAAGAGCACCTGAAGTCTTTCACATTCCACCAAACAATGAAACATTGTCTCTGGCGACTGACAGAAAGGACACTTAACAGAAACAGTTGGATTAATCTTAGAAATTAAACTATTAACTGCCAGCGCTCCCTGTAGGATCCTCCACTGCAAGTCACATGATCTTTTGTTCAGCGGGGCTTTATACAGCACCCTCCACACTGGCTTACAATCATCTGCCACTTTTAGCTTTGTTCTCCATACAATGTCCTTTCTCTCATCCAGTATTTTCTTATTCATGGCTACAACACAGCATTTGTAAAATACCTTTCCATCAAACATGTAAAGGTTAATTTTTGTAGCCAAATTTTGGACAAGCAAAGGTCTTGTTAGACCGGTCTGGTCCATTTCGAGGCCCAACTGGGGGAAAGGGTCTCCATTATCAGGAGCCTCGGTCCCAATGGCATAGTCATGCAGCATGTCTAGTTCCTCCCTGGTGAGTCTTTTAAGCCATGCATTCAGAATGTCTCTAGTGTGTCTGCTTGACCTCAAGCCCAGCAGTGAAGCTGTTGCCTCCGTGTCAAGAAGCATTGGCCCTGCAGCATCCACAATGTGATTCAACTTAATAGTTCCAGATGAGCATAGCCTCTGGTTGAGACCTGGTTTGCTGTCATCACATCCAGCCTGGCCCCATGGATTAGAGGTTCTTCCAGGAGCCAAAACAGAGATGCTGTAGGCTCCAGTCTGCACCACTTAAATACAGTCCAAGCTTTAGACAATCCTTGATAGAAAGGTGGCAGGTCATGTATGCCATTAAAAACACAGTCTGTTAGAAACAAAGAAGCTTCTAAACCCAATCCCTGTACCTTCTTTAAAATAATGCTCATGAGAGGCCTTCACATCACATCATCAATCCCTGTGAGGCAACACTGTATGAATTGTAGTCTAAAGGCTGCTACTCTGCTCTCTAGATGCACCAAACCCTGCCCTCCCACCTCTTTTGGTAGGTATAGAATATGCTGTGGTACCCAGTGCAGTTTATCCCAAAAAAAGTTCACAAGAATTGACTGTACTTTTTTTTTTTAGCAATCCGGCAGGGGGCTCTAAAACGGTTAGCTTGTGCCAGAGGGTGGAAGCTGCCAAGTTATTAACAACCAAAACCCTTCCTCTGTAAGACATTTGTGGTAACAGCCATCTCCACTTTTGTAATCTCCCCTCCACCTTTTCCACCACCCCCTCCCAGTTTTTCCAAACAGTCTGGTCATCACCCAGAAACACTCATAGGTACTTGAAACCTCCCCTCTTCCAATTTAGCCCTCCTGGCAGCTGAGGGAGACCTGCAGACGACTTTCCAACCGCTAAGGCTTCACTTTTTGCCCAGTTTACTTTAGCAGCTGAAAGATTCCCAAACCTTTCCACAATTTTCTCAATCAGATTAACGTCATCTTGACTTTTTATAACGATAACTATATCATCTGCATACGCAGATAAGACAATTCTTGTGCCAAAATCAGGCAAACACAGACCACCAATACAAGAGCAAAAATTGTGTAATGAGGGTTCAATTGAAAGCATATAGAGCATGCCTGACAGTGAGCAGCCTTGTCTTATACCTCTATATGCTTTGAAAGGTTTACACAAAACACCATTAATTTCCAGTACACTCTCATTATCTTTGTACAAAAACCTTACTCTTGGCAACAAGTCCAGGGCTGAGGCCAAACCTTTTAACACTTTCCAAAGGTATTGGTGCTCAACCCGGTCAAAAGCCTTTTCCTGATCCAATGAAACCAGACCAGCATCAAAGCCCAATGCACCAGAGACTTCCAAAACATCGAAATTATTGACAGATTGTCAACAATGGACCTGCCGGGCACACAGTAGGTTTGGGTCTGATGGATGACCTGATCTATCACCTTCTTCAGTCTGTTGGACAGGACTCTGGAAAGCAGCTCATAATCCGCACACAGAAGTGAGACCGGACACCAGTTCTTGATATCTTGCAGGTCGCCTTTTTTTGGCAACAATGTCAGAACAGCTCTCCCGCAGCTCTGGGGCAAAAATGAGTCATTAAAACATTCAGTGAAGACTTCAATGATGTCGTCACACAGTTAAGTCCAAAAAACTTTGTAGAACTCTGGCGGGAGCCCATCAATCCCAGGGGCCTTCCCCCCTGCATGCTCTGCAGTGCTGTAGACAACTCCTCTGTAGTCAGAGGACCCTGCGTCTCCTTGTTAATCTCCTCTGAGATTCTGGGCAGCCCACTGCAGAAGGAATCAAATGCCCCTTCATGCCCAGTGTACTCACTGCTGTACAGAAGAGAGTAAAAATCCACAGCTCTCTTCTGGATCTCACTGGCTGTAGTCAGCAGGTGTCCTGTTGTTGACTTTCGGGCATGAATGAATCTGCTTTGTCCATTCTTCTTTTCTAGGCTGAAGAAAAACTTTGAAGGTGAGTCCATCAGGGCGGCACTCTGAAAGCGAGACCGGACCAATGCCTCCTGTGCCTTAACACCCAGCAAGTCAGCCAGCAAGGCTTTTTTGGACTTGTGCATCTTGTAACAGAACAGTGTTAAAATGACAATAAGCAGACTTTTGTTTTACTTTTGCAATAAAAACATTGCATGTCACCGTTGAGTGATCTGAAAAACCTACGGGCATAATCCTGTGGGGGGAAAAAAAATCCTCAATTTTGACATTTCTCAATTTTTTTTTTGTTTTGTTGCAAGAAATCCTTAATTCGGCGCACATCATAGTACTCTTGCTTTGTTGCCCCTGACAACTGGGAGGAAGTGTGAGTCTGGCTGTCTACACCACCATCCTCCTCCTTAAACTCATATTCAGACATTTGTACCTCTTGCTGCTTTTTCTTTAATACAGGTACCTGGCTGTCTATACCACAGTCCCCTTCCTCCTCCTCTTCCTCCATACCCAACTCAACCTCAGACAGTTGTTCCTCGTACTGCCTGCTTCTCTCCTTTGTTTTTGCTCCTTTTTTGGCTTGAGAGCCACTCGTTTTAGCGACTGCTTTCTCTTTAAGACAGGAATCCTACAGACTTTTTCTTCCTCCACCAAATCCTCTTCGGTAGTCAACACTACGCCTTCTGCAGCTCTACCTGTAGTGTTTGATACCACTGCCTGTTCACGTTGTGCTTCTTTTTCAACATTTATGTTTTTCTTTTTAGACTTTTCACTCTGTTTGGATGGTTCAGTTTTGTCGGTGTATTCTGGACTCCGTCCCTTTTCTGTTGTGTCATCACTGCTCTGCCTGGTTTTACTGTTTGCTTTCTGTTGTCTCTTCACTGCTCTGCCTGGTTTTACTCTGTCCCTTTCCTGTTGTCTCTTCGCTGTTCTGCCTGGTTTTACTGTTTGTTTTCTGTTGTCTCTTTGCTGTTCTGCCTGGTTTCACTCTGTTCGTGTCCTCTCACTTCTTCACTCTGCGTTTTGTCATCAGAGGAGTGCTTCTCAGGACATGCCCGAACCAAATGACCCTCTCCTCCAAAGCCAAAACACTTCAAGGTCCCAGAGTTTACAAAAATTAAATAATCAAAATAATCTACCTTTACCCTAAAAGCTACATCCAGGTCTTCCTCTTTTTTATTCGGGATCGTTTGAACCTGTCGTCTGTGTGAAACTATATGTCGCACCAGCGGCAATATGCAGCCAGACGACAGTTTCCTGATGAATGCAACTACTTTTCCATGTCTCGACAGTCTCTTGTCAAAAAAATCACTGGAAATGAACTGCGGAATGTTTGAAATGGTGACTCAACGGTGTGGTGAGCGGCAACACCGACACGAAACTGTCATTAACAACAACGCCGGCTTCAACTACTTTGTTTGCTTTGGCTACAGTGTCGACAAAAATCACCACAGCGCCGTTAATTCTAGCAGCAGATTTAATGCTGCTGTGACACACAACCTCTCCGACTGCCAAAGCACAGTCCTCCACCGAACAAGGAAAACTAGGCGACACTTTAAGACCATGTTCTTTAAGACCATGTTTGCAACCTACCTGACGGGTCGCTCCTTCCAGGTGACATGGAGGGGATCTGTGTTGGAGCCTCGCAGACTGACTACAGGCGTTCCACAGGGTTCGGTTCTGGGTCCTCTCCTCTTCTCCCTGTACATGACATCTCTGGGTTCTGTTATTTGTTCGCATGACTTCTCTTACCATTGTTATGTCGATGACACCCAGCTGATCTTGTCTTTCCTCCCTCTAACACACAAGTAGAGACACGCATTGCTGCGTGCTTGACTGACATCTCAGAGTGGATGGCGACACACCACCTGAAGCTCAATCTGGACAATACAGAGCTGATGTTCCTCCTGGGGAAAGGTTGCCCGCACCGACACCTGGCCATCACCATTGACAACACCGTGGTGATGCCAACTCAGACTGTAAGGAATCTGGGTGTGATCCTGGATGACCAACTGTCGTTTGCTGAAAACGTTGCATCGGTTGCTCGCTCCTGCAGATTTCTCCTCTATAGCATCAGGAGGATTCGCCCATTCCTCACTGACGAGATGGCACAGGTGCTCATCCAGGCTCTGGTCATCTCCCGGCTGGACTACGGCAACTCACTCCTTGCTGGCGCCCCGGCGTCAGCCATCAGAGCTCTGGAGCTTGTTCAGAAAGCTGCAGCTCGTCTGGTGTTCAACCGCCACAAGTTCTCCCACACAACTCCCCTTCTCATGTCCATACACTGGCTCCCAGTAGCTGCTCGCATCAAGTTTAAGACTCTGGTGCTAGCCTACAGGGCAGTGAAAGGAACAGCTCCTTCCTATCTCCAGGCCATGGTCAAGCCCTACACCCCCGTCCGACCACTTCGCTCTGCTGCCTCGGGACGCCTGGTTGCCCCGTCGCTTAGACGCCCTTGCTGCCGATCGACCCGGTCATGGCTCTTTTCTGTCCTGGCCCCACAGTGGTGGAATGAACTCCCCACTGATGTCAGGACAGTGGAGTTGCTGCCCATCTTTCGGCGCAGGTTGAAAACTCACCTCTTTAAGAACTACTACCCTGCTACTTGTTCTTAGCATTTATTGTATTCACTCATTTAAAAAAAATCGCTTTCTTGCACTTTTACTTTAGCGCTGGTTGTGTTCTTAGATGCTTGTTTAGATGCACTTATGACCTCTGATGACTAGTAGTTCTCCTGATTTTCTACGTTAAATGCACTTATTGTAAGTCGCTTTGGATAAAAGCGTTGGCTAAATGACTGTAATGTAATGTAATGTTCTCTGGTGAGTTTGGTAAACTCCATACCAGCGTTAAGCACGCTGACCAGCAAACGCTGGTCGACCGCAAACACGCACACACAAAACCCCTTGAAACCTCATTATATACACAAACCAAACAAATAACCCTACAAAACACACTGTACAATATTTACAAGGAAAAATAAAGATAGCAATAAAGATAGAAAAAAGCTCACAACCGCTTTCAAACGCCTGCTCAGCACGCTCACTCGCACTTCCACTCAGAGAGAGAGAGAGAGAGAGAGAGAGAGAGAGAGAGAGAGAGAGAGAGAGAGAGAGAGAGAATGGATTACAGGCGCTCCTGAAATGTGACAATGTTTTGGTTCTAAAATGAGTTAAACCTTTAAGAACCTGTTGAGTCTAAGGCTAATCATAAACATGTATTAGCACCTGAATTAAATCAGACTCCGAATTGAATCAATGATGAACTTTACTTGTCACCTTGCAGTTCCATACATGACAGGTTCTTCTACCCATAACTCCCGGTACATTCCAGTCTAAACAATTACGTCAAAGCTCTTAAAGGAACAGTACATAAATCACATACATAACATCCCCCCTTTTCTTGGGCAAAAACTAGTTCCCAATTGTTTATCAGAACTAAACAACTAGTTTCTCCTTACACAACATCCTGCATAACATACAGTGTATCACAGTTGGATCAGGTCAATGGTAAGTACATTGTTATTCTCACCAATACGACATTCTCAGAATAAACTGAACGTTATTCTTTTCAACAAATCATACCAACATAAACCGTTTCTTTATCACTTAGGCCTACAAATCAAGTCTATCAGGCAGCTTGGTTTGTCTCCTGGGTCTGACCGTAGGAGTGGTCAGTTGGCCTTTCACAGGTTCTGTATGGCGGCAGCCACGTCCTGCTATGGCCCGTCTGGAAGTGTTGTCAGTCTCAGCGGTTTTGGTCTGTCGGGTCGGCCTACTATTTGGCAACCATGACACAATCGACAGTGCTTTTCAGCAGCCCTGTCCACACCAGGCCACCACACTTTAGTTCTAAGATGTTGTTTTGTACCTACTATTCCTAGGTGTCCTTCATGAGCAACAGCTAGCGCCCTAGCACGGAGTGAGTGAGGCAATACAATGCGTGTTCCCCTCAGGACTAGATATCCTATCACACACAGTTCACTTGCTATAGGAGCGTATTCTTTACATTCGTTAAAACGCCCAGTCTCTGGCCTTCCTCACCTCTCTCAGCTCATCATCTTCTGCAGAGGCCTCTTTCACCTCTCTTGTAGTAAGTGCATTTGGCATCGCACTCACCGCCACAAATCTGACGTATTCATCTGACTTGTGTTCGTGTGTTTCCTCCATCGCCGTCTTCCCTAACAGGCGCGACAGTGGATCGGCTATGTTTTCCCTCCCCGGGATGTGAACAACCTTAAAGTCATACGGCTGGAGCCTCAGCACCCACTGTTCAATGCGGGCACAGGGCTTGGATCGTGGGCTACAAATTGCCTCAAGTGGTTTGTGGTCCGTGACCAGATCAAACTTTCTGCCGTACACAAAGGATGAAGTCTCTTGCAAGCCCATACTAATGCTACAGCCTCGCACTCTGTCTGCGAGTATCTTCGTTCGCAATCTGTTAAGCTGCGGCTCACATAACAGACTGGTGTCATTTCTCCCTTTTTTTCCTGGACAAGAACAGCCCTTATGCCAACTGGTCCTGCGTTGGCGATGACTTTTGTGGGAGCATCCTTGTCAAAGTAAGCGAGCGTCCCTGCCTTGGCGAGGGCTTCCTTCAGTGTTTGGAATGCTTCCTTTTGCTCAGGTCCAAAGTCAAACGTCGCTTCTTTCTTTGTCAGCTGGCGGAGCGGCTCGGAGATCGTTGCAAACTTAGGTATAAACCTACTGCTGTAGCTCACTAAGCCTAGAAAACTACACACCTCAGACGCCGTCTCGGGCTCCCTGGCCTCTACTACAGCCCTGACTCTTTCAGCTGTTGGACCAACGCCCCTCTGGGACAGCAGAATCCCCATGAATACCAGCTGGTTCATGTTAAACTGGCACTTCTCTGCGTTGAGAGTAAGACCACACACCTGTAGCCTTTGGAGGACAGTATGCAGTCTCTCATCATGAATCTCCTGGTTTGGGCCGTGCACAATGATATCATCCGAGATATTCTCGACCCCCTCAATGCCTGACAAGGCTGTTGCAATCTCATGTTGATATTGCTCACTAGCGGAGGATACTCCGAAGATCAGTCTCTTGTACCTGTAGGTGCCATTGTGGATAGCGAACGTGGTAATGTCTCTTGACTTCTGATCTAACTCCAGTTGGTGGTACCCCCATTTGAGGTCCAGTTTACTGTAGACCACTGACCCGTTCAGTCCTTGCAGTAGCTCGTCGACTGTGGGGATTGTGTACCTACCCCGTATTATTGCGGTGTTCGCTTGTCTCATGTCCAGGCAGAGCCTGATGTCGTTGTTCGCTTTTGGTACTATGACTACTGGGTTGACCCATGGTGTGGCACCGTCCACCCTCTCTATAATGTCCATGTCTAGAAGCTCCTTAATTCGATTGAACAGCACCCGTCTAAGGGGTTGGGCAATGGGCTTGACTGTCTCATCTACATATAAACTAACCTGCTTGGTATTTAGTTTACCTACTCCTTCAAACAGCCCTTTGTATTGCTGTTTCAGCATAGCCTGCGTGTCCCTCACTGCTGCTATGTTTGCTCCTATTTTCAACACCCTTAGCTTCATTGCTGTCTCTTTCCCCAACAGCGGCTCACCTTGAGCCTTTATCACTATAAACTCAGCCTGCGTAGTACGCTCACCTATCCCCACCTGGCATGTAAAAATGCCCTTTACAGGTAATGGCTCACTGGATGAATAGGCATAGAGTTTCCGTTCCGTCTGTGGTATTCTGGACTCACAGTCTATCTTATTTGCCTTTAGCATTTCCCATGTTTTCTCATCTACAATGTTGCTAGATGCTTCTTCTGAGTGGTCAAATTTACATTACCTACAGAGAATGTAATTCTCTCTGTGTAACTGTCATTTCTTACTGTGAAAGCATAACCTTGCTGCTCTTCTACACAATTCACTGTCTTCTTTTGGTTACCCCTCTTGCTTTTACACATTTTAGCGTAATGATCTTTCCCCTCACATTTTCTACAGGTCTGACCTCGGGCTGGACAATTAGAGTCTTTAGCAAAATGGTCACCATGTCCGCATCTGTAACGTACTTTGTCTGATTTGCCTTCTTTATCATCATTTCTGCTCTTCCTGCCCTGTTTTCTCCCTTTTTCTGAAACACGATGCACAGTCCCCGCCTCCTTGTTGTCTGGCGCACTTGTTGCATTCATGGCGGACATTTGCAGCTCTATCTGTTCACATTTACTTGCTATTTCTAGCGTCTTCTGCAATATGAGCACTTCACCCTCCTCTAGGAGTTTTCTTCGTACGTAATTGGACGTAAATTTACTGAGAATGGCGTCTCGTATCTGTTTGTATTTGTCGTTGGCGAACGCACAGTCCTTACCCGCATGCCTCAATCTCGTGGCAAATTGCTGCACTGTCTCACCGGTGTTCTGCGTCAGCTTGTAGAATGTCTGCCTCGGAAATGCTGTGTTGACTTGTGGGACGAAGTAATCGTTAAGCACTTTCACCGCTGTGGCGTAGTCGGTAGCATCTCCCGTGTCGTTGAGCGTGCAGAAAATATCCTGGACATCTGTACCAGCGTGATGAAGTAGCATCGCTCTTCTCCGTTGTTTGTTGAAGTCTGTCGTATCTTCGTCTATAATCAAACCTTCCCCGTCCGCGAATAACTCGAACGCGGTCAGCCATCTCGACCATCGTGGACCTAGCGTCCCAGGGTCACTGTAGCAGTCAAACTTGGGAACCGAGGAATGAAAATTGTTCTCCATATCTCCGCGAATTCTCTAACTCACTCACAGATTTAACTAATTACTGTTGTCCTCGTCGCCATTGTTGAGTCTAAGGCTAATCATAAACATGTATTAGCACCTGAATTAAATCAGACTCCGAATTGAATCAATGATGAACTTTACTTGTCAACTTGCAGTTCCATACATGACAGGTTCTTCTACCCATAACTCCCGGTACATTCCAGTCTAGACAATTACGTCACGGCTCTTAAAGGAACAGTACATAAATCACATACATAACAGAACCAACCAAATGTAACAATCCCAAAAATTTAATTAGTGACTAATATTTCTAACTTCAATTTTATTAATCTGACTCATAACACTACAAACCAATTTTAAATCTTGGCAAGCTAGCTAGATAGCTAACTTCGGTGCATTTACGGAACTACTATCCACAAGACGACGCCCAAGAGATCAGATCCAGGATTCAAACAGCCAAAAGGAAAGCAAATTGCACTACAGGACTACAAAAATAAAAGTAAAGGCAACTACAAATTTGGAACCAGAAAACAGGCAAAACCACCCCAAATTAAGGAAAGGACCACTAACACTAACACTAGCAACTTAGCTAATGAGCTAACAAGAAAAGACACAAATTCAAACAGGGGTAAGCACACTTTATTTTATTTTTTTTCACTGTTCAGAAGAGAACCGTCATACATTATAACTAGCCATGCAATTTACTTTTTTACGGCAAGAATGGACCTTTCAAGAACTGTGGAACTCTTGTAGCTAGCTAACAAAATAACATCAACATTAGCTACCACTGACATTAGCCATCCCTCAGAGCTGACAGAAATAAACAGCCACTTTCCCAGCCCCTACCTTATTGGCGGAAAATACACGGACCTTTATTTCAAAATAATTGTTACATTTTAGCAAAATGGCCCCAGCAGCAACAACAGCAGCAGCACCGTGCAGTTTTCATCCTTTTCAATATCCAGCAGACATAAACACATAAAATGGCAGACAACAGTTTAGAGTGAAGCTCCAGAAAGAAAACCCAGAGAATCTGCTCAGAGACTGCTACCAAAGCAAAGGCAAGATAGTTGCAACTAATCTGCTCTTTTACACAGACAACACAAATGCATGACATGCAGCTTTCTGTAAACCTTTTGAATATATCACCAGAAAAGGGACCAGTAAAGGATGACAAATTTGTGTTTTTGATGCAACAACAAACAACAAGAGAACAAATTCTTCACCATGAATATATACCAAAATGTCACAATGATTGTGCAGGGTAACCAAACTGCCCTCAGTTCCTTTGAGAATATGTTCCATTCAATAAAAAAAAACTATCAGAAAGTGAAAAAGAAAACATTATAGCTAAACCACTGAAACACAAAAGTTCACATCCAACACAGAGTCTCTGACAACACCTTCCACCGATCAGGCTCCCTTGGTCAATGCCATTACACATTTGTCGGCATTCCTCCCCCAAAGCCCTGGTTTAGAAGCTGCAATGGCCCAGCTAAGGAAGAGTGTCTCACTGATAGAGGTAGAGGTAGTGGAGCTAAGAGAAAAAGTGGGAAGTTGTGCAGCTAGAAACCCTCACACTGATGTTCTAAAGGACCAGCTCAGCCAAGCAAAGAACCAGATGGAAAGCATCAGTGCAGGAAATAATAAGAGAAATTGAAACTCTGATCCAAGACAAAGAAAAGCTACAGAAACAGTTCAGAATTTAAAGACACAATGAGAAAAGACATAACAGAAATATGGAGTGAAATGAAAAGGGAATTTACAAAACTCAGAGAGGAGCTCTACATAAGAGATGAAATGATTGAAACTCTTAAAACAAGGTATCTCCCTCCCACCCCAGACCCCTCACAGAGTTCTGACCTGCCACACACCATTCAGCCCAGCAGCCAACAGACCTCATCTGCCCGTGGAAAGACAAATCCCGCTCCAACACCTGAAACACACTCAGCCCCTGCCCCCTCCAAGGAAAAACTCACCTATACCAGCTAAGCTAGCTAAAGAAGCTAAGGTGGCCAACCTGATTGACTCCAATGGCAAATTTCTCCAAGAACATACGTATATTGAGTATCCAAAATCTGGAGTCCCAAGAATACAAGATCTGAACAAGAGCAAGTAGGAAACCTCATCAACAGGCTGGCAAACAAAGCAGCCAATCTTTTCCCCAACTCTAGAATCACTGTCTCCACCCTTCTGCCTCGCAAAGACTTCTAACCAACAACAGTCTAGAGAGTGAACACTGACATCTCCAGAATCTGTGCTCATCTCCCTAACGTTCATCTGGCCCACCGCTCCAACATCTCAACACAGGACCTGTATGACCACTACAATTTAAGCAAGAAAGCAGAGATGAAGTTTGCAAAAACACTGAAAGACACAGAACTAGGGAGACAGCTCCCCAGAACAGATGGACACCCTAGCCCCAGCCATGCCCCCCCCCCATAGGAATACACCAGTGTATCACCACCCAGACAGTGAGAGACATCCACCTATACATCAACACCATGATCAACAGACCAATAGACCAACCAAGCCACAACACCCAGTCCACCATTCATCAGGACCAACACATCACCCCCAGCACCCAGCACCTCAGCCAAAAAGAGCCCTCAAGCCTGCCACATCCAGAGTAGGCCAAGACCCCTATCCACTAGGACCAGCCCACCACCCCTCCCACCCCACTTTCAGACCAGACCTCCCACCTCCAAGACCAGTCCACCCCCCTACCCTCCATACAAAACATCCCACCACCACCCCTCCTTCACCTGGATGGACCACTACTTCCAGCTACCAACTGAGCCCATCACAACTCAGCCCAACAAAGAGCCATCCAAACTGGAGCACAGCTATGCAGAGGCACTGAAAGGGCAAGAGTCACTTCATAGATCAAACAGCTGCTCCAGTACATCTGCTCTAAATTCATTTAAAACTGTCACTAAAGAAAAAAAAAGATTGGTTAGTGTATCTATTGACAATGTGTTGTTACTGTTTTATGTTCTGAAAGGTTTATTGCATTGTAAACATTTAATTGTTAATATTTGTTACTATGGACTCCCTTTCCATTAGTACTTGGAATATTCAGGGCCTGAGCTCATCAGCTTTTGGCCTGTAATGTACAAATAGAGTTTCAGGAAAACATTAACGGTATTGATATACTGATATTACTAGAAACATGGGGAAACAATGACAAAATCACTCACTGTCCCCCAGACTATAAAGAAATAGTAGTATCTTAACAAAAAAATCAGCACTGTACAGCAGTGAAGAAACCCAGGAGGTTTGGTAATGTGGCTGTCCAATCAAAATTGGACAGCCACATCAGTGTCATGAAAACAGGCAAATAGCATATCTGGCTAAAAAATAGGAAAGAAACCTTCAGCTCACAAAATATCTCTTCCTCTGTGTAATATACGTATATCCCCACTTATGAATCCCCTTATTACACTGAAGACACGTTTACATTATTAGAGACAGAAACGAGCCATTTCCAGGCCCAGGGAAATGTTCTTGTTTGTGGAGACTCAAACCCACGGACAGGTGCCCAAAACAACTTTATAAGGCAATATGGCAATATGGCAATAACTACATTTGTAACTCATTTGATAAGACTAATAATTTTGTTTACTGCCACATAAGGAACTGCGATCTGATTATAAACAGACATGGAAAAGAACTCTTGCTGCGTCTGTATATTGTCAATGGTAGGATAAGAGGAGACATCTTTGGAAGACACACATTTTACTCACTTCTTGGGAATAGCACAGTAGATTATGTAATAACCAATATGGAGCCTTTGTCAATTAAAGCACTCACTGTCAAACCACTAACTCCCCTTTCTGATCACATCCAGATCATCGAAACAACAGAAATGAACACCGTCAAATTATTGCCCAGTAAGCTGTTCCACATAAAGAAATAATACAGATGGGCTGAAAACAGTACAGAGGAATTCAAAAAAGCCATTGACAATCATGAAATCCAAAATCTCCTAGATACTTTTCTAGATACCCCTTATATCCTCAGCAAAGAGGGTGTCAATCAGGATGTGGAAACAGTTAACAACATATTTGGGGGGGGGAAGCAGAAAAAGCAAGATTAAAAGATCAAGATCAACACCAACACTTAAGAAAGAAGACACTTGGTTTGATGCAGAATGTCAATCAGTAAGGAAAGAACGTCGCAAATTATCCAATCAGAAACACAGATCCAAATAATACATCAACTCAACTTCTATATTGTGAGACACTAAGGCAATTTAAATGCATACTCAAAACTAAGAAAGCTCAGTACACTTGTAAGCAACTGACATTGATTGAGGAGTCAATAAACACCAATAAATTTTGGGACAATTGGAATCACTTAAAAAAAATCAAGAATTAGTGATGCAAGACAGAGATATCTGGACAAACTATTTCCAAACTCTTTTTAAGAAAGTGCAATCAGATCAAAACAGGGACCAAGAAAACATAACAAGCAAACTAGAAAAATTAGAACTTTGCATCAAGGACGATGAAAATCCACTTGACTCCCCAATCACAGAACAGGAGCTTTTAGTCCAAATCGACAAGTTGAAGCCCAAAAAAGCATATGGGTCTGACTGCGTTTTCAACAAAATGCTGAAATCTATGCATGAAAAGTTCCAATCTGTTACACGTAAATTATTCAATCTAGTTCTGAGTGTGGGATATTTCCCTGATATCTGGAATCATGGATTAGTTACACTAATTTACAAAAGTGGAGCTAAATTTGACCCCAACAACTACCAAGGCGTCTGTGTGAAGAGTAACCTGGGGGAGGTATTCTGCAGTATTATTAACTCCCGTCTCATTAACTTCCTTATGAAACACAATGTCTTGAGTAAAAACCAGACTGGATTATTTCCAAATTGCCACACCACTGATCATATTTACAACCTACATACCCTAATGGAAAAACATACTCAAAATCAAAATAAATTATTCACTGGTTTTGTTGACTCCAAAAAAGCATTTTATTCCATTTGGCATTATGGATTGTTCTACAAATTAATTGAAAGTGGTGTAGGGGGTAAAACATGACATTATAAAATCAATGTACTCAGGAGCTAAGTGTGGCATTAAAATTGGATCCAAAAGAACCCAATATATCCCTCAGGAGTGCAGAGTGAAACAGGATGCTCTTTAAGCCCAACTCTATTTAACATATCATGCTGGAAAAGTCATCAGCACCTGGATTCTCTCTGCACAAAAGTGAGGTCAAATTCCTACTATATGCAGATGATCTAGTCCTTTCACCAGTGGAGGAAGGACTCCAGATTCAATTAGACTTCCTTCATAAGTTTTGCCAGACGTGGGCCCTGGCAGTTAACATGAACAAAACTAAAAACAATTAATCTTTCAAAAAAGATCCAGATATCAGGGAAAACAGCACATATTTAGATTAGGACCAAATTAAATTGAACATACACTAGATTACACCTACCTAGGCCTTAGAATCAATTGTAAATGAACATTCAACAAGACAGTGAATAAACTAAGAGACAAGGCATGCAGGACTTTACTTGCCATAAAAAGATAAATTCCTTTCGAAATTCCAAGCCAAATTTGGCTACAAATATTTGCATCAGTGATCGAACCAATTGCCCTATATGGCAGTCAAGTGTGGGGCCCACTTGCAAATCAGGAACTAGATAAATGGGAAAAACATCCAATTGAGACCGTGCATGTTGAGTTTTGCAAAAACATCTAAAAGTCCATCGGCACACTACAAACAATGCATGCAGGGCAGAATTAGGCCAATATCCTCTTCTGATTAAAATTAAAAAAAAAGGGCAATCAAATTCTGGAAAAACCTAAAATTCAGTGACCCACACTCTTTCTATTATAAAGGCTTGCAATACCAAGAGTTGAGCAAAGATAAGAACTCTCCTACCACTCTGGTCTTCAGCCATCCTGTTCTACTAACACATACCAGCACCTTAAAGGCACAAGACCAGGTCCAGACTACCCAGCATATTCAGCTTAAACAAATTTCCTCAAACCTATAAGACAATTATTATGAATATTGGCAATCCAAAACAAAACCACAAAGCAATATGCAATGCTATTTGGCCCTAGACAGAGAATATACATTAGCAGATTACCTAACTGAAATAAAAGCAACAAATTTGAGAAATACACTGATGAAATACAGACTCAGTGAGCACTGCTTAGCAATAGAAACTGGCAGACACAAAAAATGTGGCTGCCAAGAGACAAACGTCTAGGTCAGCAGTGCAACAACAACATAGTTGAGACAGAGCTGCACTTTTTAACAGAGTGCAAAACATTCCAATCAGTCTGTTATTGCTCCCCCAAAATCTGAAGAAAAACACGCCAAATCCGATGCTCGACCAAACCACAGTAAACTACCCTACTTATTGGGTGAAGACAAAGAGCTGTACTATAGCTGCACAATACGTATGTTCTCACTCACCACCATCTGAGGGACACCGAATGATACCCATATTCACACAAATATTTCCTACTTTTTACACAAAGCCCAAGACCACACTCACACACACACACACACACACACACACACACACACACACACACACATGCACGCACGCCCACAGATAGTCATAAATGCACATACACACACATGCACACTCACAGATACAGTCATCCTAACTATCTTCCTGCTTTAAATAAAATACTAATACTAATAATAATACTACTGCTACTACTACTACTACTACTACTACTAATAATAATAATAATGATAATAATAATAATAGTTAGATAATAAATAAATAATAAGTACTACTGGTAACTGATTACCAATCTGGTTTTTATACTGTACATGTATATGTTCTGATTTCTTGTATCTGTCTATGTATAAGTACATGTCGGTATATGTTCTGCTGTGTTGTTTGTAATGACTGCTTTGTCAATACAAGTGCCTATTTGTCATGCCAATAAAGCACTTTGGAATCTGAATTTGAGAGAGAGAGACAGAGAGAGAGAGAGAGAGAGAGAGAGAGAGAGAGAGAGAGAGAGAGAGAGAGAGAGAGAGAGAGAGAGAGAGAGAGAGAGAGAGAGAGAGAGAGAGAGAGTGTGTGTGTGTGTGTGTGTGTACATACACACAGGGTGTTGTGATGCGTCTAGTGCAGCAGTGTGTAGTTGGAGGGAAGGTGCATGTGTTCTTCCAACCCGCTTGTGTCCTTCCTGCCCTTAGCTTGCTGCCGCTGGCTAACCTTTGTGGCGAATAGGGAAGCATGCTAGCGTGTAAGCCTTCCCTTGCCAGTACATAGCCTCTCCTTCACCAAGACTCCTGCCAGGCCTCCCCGTGGCCACACATGGTAACTGGGGTCTTGCGGCCCAAGGCTAACTTGGCAGGGGATCTCGGAGCAGCAGTGGGCCCCAGAGATATGGTGTGCAGGCCCACCCTGGTGGACACGCCCTGGCACCTATCAACCACTGCCCCGCTGCCTTGTGGGTGAGTCTGGAAGACATAAGGCTAAGGGAGCTCACCCCAACAGAAAAGCAAGCTGTGGCGGTACGCTTCGAGGCGGTTTCCGAAAAACTGGATTTCCGGCAGCCCCCTGCAGTAGTGTGGAGGTGCCGGTCGTCTAGGGATCCCCCTTGCCATCGGAACCATCTCCTCTACAATCAAGTCATGTGGCGTTGGGAGAAGCGCACCCCCCATGCCACTTTAAAAACCATCTCTGCGCCGGTATCTTCTGCTATCTGAGTCCTCAAAGGACCCACAAATAGAAGAAGATGGTCATCATCGGGCACGATGGACAACCAGCAAGCAAGCAAGTGTGTGTGGGTGATTTCAACATGTACGTATATGAAAATGTGCAGAGGGCTGACCTCATATGCATAGTCAAACAGCTCTAGGATGGTGAGGATGCTGGCTCCGACAAACAGACCCATCTGGCCACCAATATCACCTGCAGAAGACAAAAAAACAAAAACAGAATGGAACAAATAGGTGGAAACAGTGGAGAAAAAAAGAAACAAACAAACAAACAAAAAGTGAAAAGATGAGGTTGTGTGGGTGTAAACCTACCCAAAAGTCCTGCCACCTCATAGGCTCTCTTTTGCTCGATGGTCTCGTAGTTAAGAGCCTCAAAAAACACATCCAAAACCAAAATGTTGTCCCTGAAAGAGGTGTAATAAATAAATAAATAAATAAATATACATATAGATACACACACATATATAATACACATATACACACACACACACACACACACACACACATGCATATATATATCTTCTTTTGGCTTGTTCCCTGTCTTTCAGGGGTCACCACAGCAAATTTTATAATATGAATGAATGATGATTTATTTCGAACCTGTAAATAAGCAGGATATAGCTACAGATAATAATCCATTGCCAATAATCTGAAGTGATCAGCAAATCCACACATCAGACTCAGTGAACAAATCTCCGTATGCATCAGATTATTTGTTACATGTTGGAAAAGGAGTAGGAGGAAGTATACACTTATTTTTTTCCTACCCCTTCTACCTACTCTTGAATTAATTCAGCTGCTATACATTATAAACTCAAATCCACTGTACTGTATAGTTCACATTCAATGCATGCTTTGCTGCTCAATACAAACTCAACTACTGTGAACAATTAGAGAAAAAAGAGAAACAAAGAAAAACACATCCTAATGTCATATACCAAGTATAAACAGATCTCAATGTTACGTACAACCCAAATATCCACTTGGTGTCGTGGAAATAAAAATGAAGAAAATGTAATAAGAAATGTTTAGAGAAATAAAACTTGAACAGTTAACACAACTCTTTGTTACATTACATTACAGTTATTTAGCTGAGGCTTTTATCCAAAGCAACTTACAATAAGTGCATTTAACGTAGGAAACCAGGAGAACTACTATTCATCAGAGATCATTAGTGCATCTAAACAAGCATCTAAGAGCAGGATCAGTGCTAAAGTATTAGCGCAAGAAAGAGTCTTTTTTTTAAATGAGTGAATACAATAAGTGCTAAGAACAAGTAACAGGGTAGTAGGTCTTGAAGAGGCAAGTTATCAACCTGTGCCAAAAGATGGGCAGTGACTCCACTGTCCTGATTTCAGTGGGGAGTTCATTCCACCACTGTGGGGCCAGGACAGAAAAGAGCTGTGACAGGGTCGATCGGCAGCAGGGGCATCTGAGTGATGGGGCAACCAGGCGTCCCGAGGCAGCAGAGCAAAGTGGTCAGGTGGGGGTGTAGGGCTTGACCATGGCCTGGAGATAGGAAGGAGCTGTTCCTTTCACTGCCCTGTAGGCTAGCACCAGAGTCTTAAACTGGATGTGGGCAGCTACTGGGAGCCAGTGTAGGGACATGAGAAGGGGAGCTGTGTGGGAGAACTTAGGGTGGTTGAACACCAGACGAGCTGCAGCTTTCTGAACAAACTCCAGAGGTCTGATGGCTGACGCCAAGGTGCCAGCAAGGAGAGAGTTGCCATAGTCCAGTCAGGAGATGACCAGAGCCTGGATGAGCACCTGTGCCATCTTGTCGGTGAGGAATAGGCGAATCCTCCTGATGCTATAGAGGAGAAATCTGCAGGAATGAGCAACTTATGCAATGTTTGCAGCAAACGACAGTTGGTCGTCCAGGATCACACCCAGATTCCTCGCAGTCCGAGTTGGCGTCACCATGGTGTCGTCAATGGTGATGGCCAGGTCTTTCTCTGGGAGGCACATCAGCTCTGTCTTGCCCAGATTGAGCTTCAGGTGGTGTGTCGCCATCCACTCTGAGATGTCGGTCAAGCATGCAGCAATGTGTGTCTCTACTTGTGTGTCAGAGGGAGGAAAGGACAAAATCAGCTGGGTGTCATCGGCATAACAATGGTAAGAGAAGTCATACGAGCAAATAACAGAACCCAGGGATGTCGTGTACAGGGAGAAAAGGAGAGGACCCAGAACCAAACCCTGTGGAACGCCTTTGGTGAGTCTGCGAGGCTCCAACACAGATCCCCTCCATGTCACCTGGTAGGAGTGACCCGTCAGGTAGGTTGCAAACATTGAGAGTGCAGAGCCTGTGACACCCAGCCCCTCGAGAGTAGAGAGGAGGATCTAGTGGTTCTCTGTGTCGAACCCAGCTGACAGGTCCAGGAGTATCAGGACAGAGGAGAGAGAGTTTGCTCTCGCAGAGTGCAATGATTCTGTCACTGCAAGGAGGGCTGTCTCTGTCGAGGGACACACCCTGAACCCAGACTGGTTGGGGTTCAGCAGGTTGTTCTGGTGGAGATACAAAGAAAGTTGGTTAAAGACAGCACGTTCAAAAGTTTTGGATAGAAAGGGTAGAAGGGAAACCATTCTGTACTTTTTGATGTCAGAGGGGTTAAGTGATGGTTTGTTGAGAAGTGGGGTGACTCTAGCAGTCTTGAAGGCATATGGAAAGCATCCTGCCTGGAGGGTGGTGTTGATCAGGTGGGTTAGAAAGGGAAGGAGTTCAGGTGCTATAGACTGAAGAAGAGGGGAGGGGACCGGGTCAAGGGAGCATGTGGTGGAGAAACTGGATGTGATGAGGTTGAGGACCTTGTCGGGGGAGATGGGAGTGAGGTGGGGTAGGGTGGGATGTGGAGAGGTGAGGGAGGGTGCCGAGGGTGGGATAATGCAAGCAGCACTAACCGGGTGGTGAGAAAAGGAGGATCTGATGTCGTTTACCTTCTTGTCAAAGAAGTTAGTGAAGTCATCAGGGAGAAGGGAGGAAGTAGGAGGAGAAGGTGGGGGTTGAAGAAGTGTAGAGAAGGTTTCAAAGAGTTTCTTAGGATTAGAGGCAGAGGATAGGATTTTAGAGTGTTAGAAGGCAGACTTAGCAGCGGAAAAGGGAGGAGGAGAAAGTGGAAAGAAGCGATTGGAAGTTGAGAAGCTCCTCTGGGAGTTTGCCTTTTCTCCATTTGCGCTCTGCCACTCTTGGGCTCTGTCTGTCAGTATGTACTGAGTCGGACAGCCAAGGGGCAGGTGGAGTTGGGTGTACAGGCCTGGAGGTGAGGGGAGGAGATTGTCCAGAGAAGAGGAGAGGGTAGAGAGAAGAAGATCAGTTAAGTAGCATAGTCAGGGCGTAGGAGAGAGAAAGATTCAGGTGTAGGGAGGATAGAGGTAACAGAGGAAGAAAGATCAGGGGTGGAGAGAGAGCGGAGGTGTCTATGGGTGGAAACCATGTGTGTAGGGGGAGAGGCTGAGGGGAGTGAAGAGAGAGAGGGAGAGAGAGTAGGACATGAAATAGTGGTCAGAGAGCTGGAGGGGAGTAACAGAGAGATTGGAAATAGGACAGTGTCTAGTAAAGATAAGGTCCAGCTGGTTGCCGGCCTTGTGGGTAGGAGGAGAGGCTGAGAGGTGAAGGTCAAAGGAGGAGAGGAAAGAGAGAAAAGGATCTAGCTTGTCAGTGTGGATGTTGAAGTCAACGAGAAGGATAAGCGCAGAGTCATCAATAGGGAAGTGAGAGACAAGTGTGTCAAGCTCCTCCAGAAACTCACCAAGGGGGCCTGTTGGGCGGTACACAACGACAATGGTGAGTTTGACTGGATAAGAGACAGTAACAGCATGACATTCTAAAGAGGGCGGAGAAAATTGTGGAATGGAAACAAGAGATTAGTTCCATTTCGGGGAGAGTCGCAGGCCGGTACCACTACCTGCCTCCCAGCTCTGGGAGTGTGAGAAGAAGAGTACACATCAGACAGAGCTGCGGGTATGGTAGTGTTTTCTGGCATGATCCAGGTCTCAGTCAGATCAAGAAAGATGAGGGAGAGCAAGGATGTGTAGCCTGAGATCAATCCAGCTTTCGGCACCGCAGACTGGCAATTCCAGAGCCCTCCCGTCACCACTTGCTCAACGTGAGTGGAGAGAGTGAGATAGATGAGATTGGTAGGGTCACAGCAGCTAGGAGTGACCCAACGTCTATGCCAGCCCCGGGAAGAGGAAAGGACAGGAATGCAAAGGAAACACATAGTCTATACTAGGTACACAAAATACAGATTACTGACTGGATCTAAAAAGAGCAGTTTTTTCTTGACGAAGTCTTGGCTTGAAAAAGTCGTGCTTGCCTTTGTTCACTCTAGCCTTCGTTCACCTAGACCTGATTGCCTTACGCTTGTTTGCCTTACGCTTGGAAGCTGACGTTTCCAAGCATCAGCCAATCATCCTGTAATCCCTATATCTTGATAATCTAATTTCCATCAGTACCATGGGGGACCCTGTTTCTGATGTACAATATCAATGGGGACAGTTGTTAATCCGGCTCTTGACCGATATGATATGGTCTTGTCAATCCACATATCAGCCATGTCATATATCTGTCGATGGTACATCCCATGGAGGGGCTTGATCTTCCATGATACCTTCTCTTCTTCTTACTCTGCACTCTCTGTTTTCTGCTACCTGAGGTACTCACTCAGAAGTTCATCCTGGTGGGCCCTCTTTCTGATGTACTCATGGATGTCCCTTGTTTAATCTTTGATAGTAGCCCTGACTCTCACTCACCCTTGACCCCCGTCTTTTCATTTATCATACAGGGCTAGGCTGCTGGACTTTGGGTGGAACCATCTGTGCATTGTGAGGAGTTTCCATGTCCTAATATCTGTGGCCTTTATCGCCTTTTTTGGCCAGCTCATTATCCCAGCTGGGTATCTGATGACTGGTACGGCATATGTGTCAATGGCTTGGATCTTATTCTTCCCATTGAGCTGGCTCCTCAGAACCTGCTTCATTCTCTGGGGGTATTTGGCTGTAGCTGACCACCTTGCTGCCTCCTCGTGGTTTCCATTTTCCTGTGGAATAACCAGGTACTTGTAACAGTCCTGTATGTCCATTATCCTGCAACCTGATAATTCAACGTGTCTGTGAATGTTCTCATTCATCCAGGTCATGGTTGTCCAAAGGAGTTGAATCAAGTGCAACTGGACTTGGTATATATCCGTGAAGACGTTTCGCCTCTCATCCAAGAGGCTTCCTCAGTTCGTGCCTTTCTGACTAGACCAAGCTAGTCTGACTGGCTGGTGATGAGACTCAGAATTTATCCTCTAGGAGTCGTCAGAGCTATTGATATGCATGGCTCTTTGTGATCCGGTGTTTACTAAAGCCCGTCGCTAACAGAGCCATAGATATGCGTGGTTTTTTGGGTACCGATGTTATGGTGCGGCCATAACATCGGTACACAAATTATAATTCAACCCCTTCGGTGCTTACCACCTTTACTTTTTTTGCCACCATTCACCTTCACTTGTCCACTCCAAATGACATCCCGATGTCATCACTGTAGAACCTGGTGAGGTGGATCAGTGAGTGAATGTCTCGCGTGTTCCTGGCATACAGCTTGACATCATCGATATATAGGAGGTGGCTGGTAGTAACTCCCCTTCTGAACCTGTATCCATATATCCATATCCACTTTTTGTGATGATCTGACTGAGGGGGTTCATATATATATATATATATATATATATATATATATATATATATATATATATATATATATATATACTACTACTTTCGGCTGCTCCTGTTAGGGGTCGCCGCAGCGGATCCTCCGTTTCCATTTCTTAGAAATATACACAATATTTCTGCAATATTCGCAAACAATGGGCTAAAAAATTCAATTGAGGCTAACAAAAACCAAATTAATTTCCTCGACATCTCATTAGACCTTAGAAATGGTACATACAGACCGACTGTACATCCATCCATTGTCTTAACCGCTTATCCTGCTCTCAGGGTCACAGGGATGCTGGAGCCTATTCCAGCAGTTATGGGGCAGCAGGCGGGGAGACACTTTGGACAGGCCACCAGGCCATCACAGGGCCCACACACACACACACACACACACACATACACACACACACACACACACATATATATATATACACTACTGTTCAAAAGTTTGGGATCACCCAAACAATTTTGTGTTTTCCATGAAAAGTCACACTTATTCACCACCATATGTTGTGAAATGAATAGAAAATAGAGTCAAGACATTGACAAGGTTA
This sequence comes from Lampris incognitus, assembly GCF_029633865.1. Taxonomy (NCBI): domain Eukaryota; kingdom Metazoa; phylum Chordata; class Actinopteri; order Lampriformes; family Lampridae; genus Lampris; species Lampris incognitus. Next base: position 36,478,241 of record NC_079220.1, on the reverse strand, counting down.
GAAATAATGATTTGTATTTGAAATAAGATTTTTTTTACATCAAACTTTGCTTTCGTCAAAGAATCCTCCATTTGCAGCAATTACAGCATTGCAGACCTTTGGCATTCTAGCTGTTAATTTGTTGAGGTAATCTGGAGAAATTGCACCCCACGCTTCCAGAAGCAGCTCCCACAAGTTGGATTGGTTGGATGGGCACTTCTTGCGTACCATACGGTCAAGCTGCTCCCACAACAGCTCAATGGGGTTCAGATCTGGTGACTGCGCTGGCCACTCCATTACCGATAGAATACCAGCTGCCTGCTTCTGCTCTAAATAGTTCTTGCACAATTTGGAGGTGTGTTTAGGGTCATTGTCCTGTTGTAGGATGAAATTGGCTCCAATCACGCGCTGTCCACTGGGTATGGCATGGCGTTGCAAAATGGAGTGATAGCCTTCCTTATTCAGAATCCCTTTTACCCTGTACAAATCTCCCACCTTACCAGCACCAAAGCAACCCCAGACCATCACATTACCTCCACCATGCTTAACAGATGGCGTCAGGCATTCTTCCAGCATCTTTTCATTTGTTCTGTGTCTCACAAACGTTCTTCTTTGTGATCCAAACACCTCAAACTTGGATTCATCCGTCCACAACACTTTTTTCCAGTCTTCCTCTGTCCATTGTCTGTGTTCTTTTGCCCATCTTAATCTTTTTCTTTTATAGGTCAGTCTCAGATATGGCTTTTTCTTTGCCACTCTGCCCTGAAGCCCAGAATCCCGCAGCCGCCTCTTCACTGTAGATGTTGACACTGGTGTTTTGCGGGTACTATTTAATGAAGATGCCAGTTGGGGACCTGTGAGGCGTCTGTTTCTCAAACTAGAGACTCTAATGTACTTATCTTCTTGCTCAGTTGTGCAACGCGGCATCCCACTTCTTTTTCTACTCTGGTTAGAGCCTGTTTGTGCTGTCCTCTGAAGGGAGTAGTACACACCGGTGTAGGAAATCTTCAATTTCTTAGCAATTTCTCGCATGGAATAGCCTTCATTTCTAAGAACAAGAATAGACTGTCAAGTTTCAGATGAAAGTTCTCTTTTTCTGGCCATTTTGAGCGTTTAATTGACCCCACAAATGTGATGCTCCAGAAACTCAATCTGCTCAAAGGAAGGTCAGTTTTGTAGCTTCTGTAACGAGCTAAACTGTTTTCAGATGTGTGAACATGATTGCACAAGGGTTTTCTAATCATCAATTAGCCTTCTGAGCCAATGAGCAAACACATTGTACCATTAGAACACTGGAGTGATAGTTGCTTGAAATGGGCCTCTATACACCTATGTAGATATTGCACCAAAAACCAGACATTTGCAGCTAGAATAGTCATTTACCACATTAGCAATGTATAGAGTGTATTTCTTTAAAGTTAAGACTAGTTTAAAGTTATCTTCATTGAAAAGTACAGTGCTTTTCCTTCAAAAATATGGACATTTCAATGTGATCCCAAACTTTTGAACGGTAGTGTATATATATATATATATATATATATATATATATATATATATATATATATATATATATATGTTAGAACTGTGAGAACTTGCTACTTACGTAATGTACTTCTCAGACTTGTTGAATTTCTTCTCCAGGTAGCGGGCAGAGGTCTTGCTGGGTATCTTGACCATGGACAGTTCCTTGTTGTAGCGCGTCATGTTGCATGGTGTTCTGCACATGCAATTACTGCTCTCTATGGCCGACAGTTTGGCTTCATGGAGAAAAAGTGAGTGAGATAGGTAAGGAGAAAGCAGAGAAGAAAGAAGTAACAGAAAGTGGCAGGTTTATGAAAATGAGCACAAGGGAAAATGTCAGCTGTTTTAGGCACAGAGCAAGGTCTTGCCTGGCATACTGCAGACACACTGAGGAGCTTGTTGCCTTGTGCCGATAATGCTCATTTGTTATTGTTGTTGACAGCCTAAGAAGAATTACATCTGACATCTAATTTCTTTTGGAAATGGGGGTCATGCATTCAAGCACACAAACTGGCAAATGTTGACTTAAGAAAGCTTGATACTTGGGTGCCTTGAGCCCAATACGAGATGTTTACTTCTGAAAAGCCCTAATGATGGTCTAAGACATAAATGTTAGCGTCAATGTTAGCGTCAATGTCACACACTTGAGTATCTAAAGTAGAAAAATGCGTGAACCTTTGAACTACCAGCTTAGAAACCTTCCCTTTAACCTGATGTGAGAGAATGTCCTGATGCAGAAATGTCAGTCTCTTTCCAGATCTTTTTCAGCGGCATTTTGACCCAGAAAAAAATTGAACCAGAAGCATTGAATGATCAAATGTATGCCCACAACCCATTCAACATATCCACAGCAATGGTAACACCAACTGACAAAAGTTTTTCAAATATAGTCTCTTCTAAAGTTTGTCATAAGCAGTGGCTTTTCACTTTCATCATAAATCACTTTTTTATGATTAAGTTGAAGTTTCTGTGAATTTTTAAGTTCATCTTCCTCTCTAGTCTCGCGATACCAGACAGTCGGAGATCTCCGTCTACCAATCGTCTGGGAATTTCTAAATGCAAGATAGTTGCTAGAACGGCGGCGCGAACGGCCGCTAACAAGCCTACCCCTTACATTTTGTCAAGGACACGCCTTAGCGGAAACTATGCTCTCTCCCCATAGACCACCGGAACACTTCCGGGTACCTTGACAACAGGACGCCAGGAGAGGGGGATAGAAAACCCAAGCCGCCAAGCCGCACTGTATTAGATACGCAGCCTAGCCGTAGCTACGATGCTCAAAAGTTGCTGTGTGGTGGACTGTACTGTTAACAAGAAAAACAACCCAAATATTCGTTTTTTTGTATTGCCTAAAAGGCAGAAGGAGGGAGAAAAACGATTGAAATGGCTCCAGGCGATCAGAAGGAAAGACAAGGATGGACAACTTTTGGATCCTGACAGCAAACATGTTTACGTCTGCGGTCTGCACTTCATCACTGGTAATGTTAGCTAGTTTAACTAGCTAATAATATGTTACGTCTATTCTACATTTTATAATCACCAAAATGTCAAGTTAGAATGCCAATAGATCAGTGGGCCCAGATAGGAAAACGAATTTAGTCAGTGTAATAGGCTAGCTACATTGAACGAGATGTAGCCGAGTTAGCTAGGCTACAACCCGCATAATGTTAGCTACACTGTAGTCTCCCTCGCCAGACTCCCTTCAGCTACACTCTAGCAGCTAGATGTGAAACTCAGTTGCGGGGTAGGTTGATTCATCTCCCTTTTCCCCTCCCCTTGCCTTCCCTCCTCCACTCATATTTTCTAAGACCCGCTCTGGCCCCTTCCACTCTCTCTCCCTCCCTGGAACAGTTTGGTCTGGCGCAGGTTGAGCCGGTGGCTATATGGAATTCCACAGTTAGCTAAACCTGTCTGAATGGGATCACATTCTTCAAACCCATATGTATTTTTATCCATTAAAAATCATCAAATGGTCCCTCCCCCCTGAATGTTTGGTCACATGCTCAATTTTGTTTATCTTTCCTAGAAACAAGGGGTAACTACACCGGTCTCCCTTACCCAGTTAAAATGCAAACATTGTTATCACATTATTATTGTCATCCTTATTGAGTAGTATATCATGCATCATTGTATGCAGTCATGTGTAATCCAGTAAAAAGTAATAATTGAATAAAATGCAAACATTTGTTGAAAATGTAGCCTAGTTCCTATGTCTTTTCCCCATGGCTGCTCTAGGTCATGATGTGTGATTTAATTTTTGCCTTTTATCATTTCAGGGTGTAATGCAAAGGACCCCATGCACCCGGACTACTGTCCCTCTATATTCCCCCATCGCCGTAGTTCAGCGGGGGCAGAGAAGATCAGGCGGTTTCACATCTGGCCATTGAGTGGGGTTATTAACCCATTCCCCTGTTCGATTGAAAGGACACTGGCCACCGATACTGCGAATTTTTCGCAAATATCGGTTCTTGTCCGCAGCAGCCAACGTAGCGACATAGTTAGCCATTTAAACCGTGTTCAAACTTGCCGGCTTCTATCCCCCTCTAGCGCCCCCCGCTCTAACGTTCGAACGCGGAAGTGCAGTGGTCTATCCTCCTCCGTAGTGAAACAAACTGGAGCTATAGCGAATCACTCTGTAACGCGGAGAGAGCTTTTTAAAACTTGAAAATGTATGTCCCGAGTAACGTTAGATCATTTGATTCAGTTTTATTGAACCTGTGCTCAGTCCACAAGATTGGTGCAGTTAAGGATTTACAGCGGCTTTGTTTAAAACTTTTAACCCAGGACAAGAAAGACGTGTTTGCTTGTTTACCAACTGGTTACGGGAAAAGCTTGGTCTATCAAGCCTGGCCAACTGTCTACCACTTGTTGTCCGCACAGGGACAGAAATCTATGGTTCTGGTCATATGCCCTTTGCTGTCGATAATGGAGGAGCAGACAGTTTTTGAAAGCAAAAGGCTTTCCTGCCGCATACGCGGGACAAAGCGAGGACATCGATGACCAGATCGCCGCCGGTGATTTCGCCATTGTGTTGGGCGCACCAGAAACTTTTGTTGGCCAAGCAAAGTGGAGACGGCTTCTACAAACACCGTTATTTCGGGAGCAGCGGGTTGGAGCGGCTGTTGAAGAAGTATACACTGTAGTGCAATGGTGAGTTTGAAACCATAATGAATGTTAGTTCGCTGACTGTGTATTGTTTGTCTAGTTTTCTTGGGTGACTCCGCCTGAGCCATCCTATAACGCAAGTGTTGCTGGTACGACAGTGTTTACAAGCACACGACTTCTGCATGTCACCGCCCCAATGTGACGGCCCCACCCTAAAGACTTTGGCTTGGTTCCCCAATGAACTTTTTTTTTTTTAACTCTAATTGTTTCCACCCAGTTTTAGCAACGAAAGCTGGGCGTATGACCTCGGTCTCTACTTGAGCGAAGCGTTTAGAGACTGACTTGTGAGTCTACTTCCTCTCAAGCTTAAAGACCTTTAATGATTGATTGATTTTATTTCGAACATGTTAAAATAACAACATAAAATGTATAGGCAGGAACAAGTGGAAATAACAGTGAACATATTTTGCAAACTCTCTGTAACAACACAAGTAATAACTAGCCCATGTTCGAAAAGGGCGTAGGATGAAGTAAATAACTTTTCTGGTCCTACCCCTTTTTATACCAAATCAAACCAAACCAAAACTTTCAAAACAAAACAAAAGTGAAAAAAAGAAAAGACCAATGCATAGAAATCAAAATAAACAAAACAGCACAAGTCAAAACAAGTCACCTTACACGTCATGTATCATATCATGTTATTCCAGTCTACCTCTTTGTTCATCCATCCTATATGTGTTCAATATGTTATTTTTAAAGAGTTGTTTAAACTTACCTAATGATTTACATTTCTTCATTTATTTTCTACAGTTGTTCCATAGATTGACTCCTTTGATGGATATGCAATGAAGTTTTGCATTTGTCCTCATTAATTGTTTTTTGAATATACATATTCCTCTGAGATCGTGTTTACTCTCCCTCATTTGGAACAACTTTTGGACACTATTTGGTAACTGCTGATTTTTTACTCTGTACATGATTTGAATTGTTTTGAAGTCAACCAAATCCTTAAATTGTAGTGCTTTCAGTTTGATAAAGAGTGGGTTTGTAGGTTTACAATTCTTATGGCTCTTTTTGAAGGATGAAGATCAGATCTGTGTTTGTTTTGTATGTGTTCCCCCGCACTTCCACACAGTAGGTGATGTATGGAAGTATGAAGGAACAGTACAAGGTGTATAGTGCTGGTTGATGCAGGAGATCTTTGACTCTATATAATATTGCAACTGACTTTGATATTTTTGCTTTAATATTCTTTATATGTGGCTTCTAACATATGTTATTGTCTATTATTACTCCAAGAAATGTTATTTCTGGTAATCTCTCAATTTCTACATCATTTATCATGAGCTTCTTGTTTGAGTTTGTTGACCGATTCCCAAATATTTTAAATTTTGCATTGCTTAAATTTAGTGTTAGTTTTATTTTAATCAAACCAACGCTTTAGTTTCTTCAATTCATTTCCTACTGTATCCAAAAGTTGTTCCAAGTTGTCCCCACTGTAAAGTAAGTTTGTGTCATCTGCAAATAGAATTATTTTTAGTGTTTTGGAAACCTCACTTATATTATTAATATACAGAACAAACAACAATGGCCCCAATACTGAGCCTTGAGGAATCCCACACTTAGTCTTCATTAATTGTGATTCAGAATTATTAATTTGCACGTATTGGTACCTATTAATTAGGTAACTGGACAGCCAAGAAAGTGCTACTCCTCTGATTCCATATTTTATTTTTTTTATTTTTTTGCAGTTTTATTAATAATATGTCATGGCCAACTGTAACAAATGCTTTTTTTAGATCTAATACTACTCCTACAGCATATGCTTTATTTTCTAGAGCAGTTGTTATCTTCTCCACAAATTCAATGAGTGCAAATGATGTAGTCCTATTAGTTCTAAATCCATATTGTTGTTCACACAGTACATTATGTTTTGTGATAGCGTCTTCCAACCTTGAATAGAATATTTTTTTCCAGTATTTTAGATAATTGAGAGAAAGCAAAGAAACAGGTCTGTAATTTGAGAGTATGTGTCTATCTCCAGCCTTGTATATGGGTATGACCTAAGCCTTTTTCATTTTACATGGAAAAAACACCAGTTTTCAGAGATTGATTGCATTTATGTAAGAGGTTTCACCACACACTCAATAACATCTTTAACTAGCGACACGTCAATACCACTGCATTCTGTTGACTCCTTACTCTTAAATCTTTTAACAATGTTAATATTTTTTTTAATCTGTTCCCTTTAAAAACAAAGATTATTTTACATGTACATCTTTACTATCCACGTCATTTCTACAGCCAGTGCTTGCAAGCTCCCCAGCCAAACCAGGATCAACACCAAAAAAAAAAAAAAAAAAAAAAAAACCCCAAAAAAACAATCATTGAATTCATTAGCAAGTAAGGCCATACTATGGTTGATAGTTTTATTATTTTTGGTTAGGAAGTAATTTGGCTATCCAGCTTTCCCCTTTTATTTTTAATAATATCATTCAATACCTTCCATATATTTTATGTTTTTGTCATTGTCCTCTAGTAATTTGCTGTAGTAATCCCTTTTGCTGCTTCTCATAATTTTTGTCAGTTTGTTTTTAGGTCTTATATTTGTGTTCCAATTCTCTTCTTTAAAAGGTCTTTATATAATACATTTTTCCTCTTACATACGTTTAATATTCCCATAGTTGGCCATGGCTTTTCAGCAAATTTCTGTTTTACTGCTTTCTTAACTAGAGGACAATTTTTTTTTCTCATAAAGAGCCATTATTATTGACAAAATGTGTCATAGGCTTCATCTACATCTTCCACATAGACTTTATTCCACTCTTGTACCATCAAATCGTTGTTAACAGAATTAATTGTTCCTTCTGTTTTTTTTGTCTAATTATTTTGTATGTTGTAACATCATTATTTGCCTCTGTACAGCTCTGAATGACTGCAAACACTGGCAGATGGTCACTTGTATCATTTATTATTAGCCCACTTATTACTTTTCTATCATTTACATTAATGAATATGTTATCAATTAGTGTAGCACTGTGAGTTGTTATTCTGGTCGGGCGTGTGATTGAGGGAAACAGGCTCATACTGTGCATTGAATTAATGAATTCAGTAGTGGTATTGTGCTCAAGTGGGTTTAACAAATCAATATTGAAGTCCCCACAAACAAAAAACATTTTCTTATTATTTATTTTCTCATAAATCTCCAATAACTTTCCCCTAAATGTATCAATGCATGATCCTGGAGTTCTGTATACAATACAATACCTTATGAAACATTCCTGGAAATAAATGAATATTTTCTCAATAAAAATCACTCTCTTCTGACTTAAAAACCAAAGTATCTTCTTTATTTCCTTGTCTCTGTCAATACATAAATATTGAGTGAATTTAATGGTCACAGCCCCATTTCGTACTGTGACAACTTTGCAGCAGACCCTCAGATCTCAGTACACATGGCATCTGACTCACTAATAGCCTGCAAGGCCACACAATTACGTATTTGTAAGAGGAAATTCAATTTGACCTCAGTGGGCTCCCATTTTCATTCAAATAAGGGGTTATTGGACCTGGGAGAGCAAGACCCAGTGTATTAAAATTCTTGATTGCTTTCTCTGAGCCCATTAGTGTGCCCACATTGTGTTCTCTACAGTTCACAAATATTTAGGTCTAAAACAAATATAATTTGCGTATATATTTTGTATTGTCTCCAGATTAGGTACATTGTTTATGCTGTAGGGACCAGCGCTGCCCATGGACTACAATACCCATAACTCCCTGCAGAATCTCACAGGTGATCTCCACCCACTTCATAGACTCCCTGTGACGTCACTGTATTTTAGCGCCGCCATTTTTGTGTCCAAGTCACAGCTGCACAACCACTACTGCCAGAGTAGACTAGTTTTGATTCTAGAGTCTCTGGACACACAAAAAAAAGTTCATATAATTTGCCCGGGATATGTTGTGCTGTTGGCTGTAACAACAGTCGTCAGAGAAATCCCGGACTACAAGTTTATTCAATCCCAAAGGAGCTCGATCGGCGGAATAAATGGCTGGCTTCAATCAGAAGGGACCACTGGCAGCCACCTTCTAACTCCAGATCGTGCAGTCAACACTTTGTCACCGGTAAGTTACGTTTGCCTATAACTTAGCTAATTATTATTTATATCTTTTAGCTCCCTTTGCCAGGAAAACGCTTACAGCAGTATCATAACCTCTCTGTCAGGATTTCTGAAGGCTAGTCCAAGGCTGACTCCCTTTCATAGCTTTCTGTTAACACGGATGAGAATGAGGCTCAGTTTACGTCTATATCTTTTTTTTGTCTACTTATTTCGTATGTCTAAGACAAGATTTGCCAGGATATTTAATAGTACATTAGATGTCATGTATGTTAGACTGTCACCACTTATATTTTGGCCATCAAAAGAACAAATTCAGGTCAGTCAGGGATAACTCTAGCAACTGCACTTCTATCACTATTTTGAAATATTTATAGAGAAGCCAAAGAACTTGAGAGCTCGTGCACAGACATGCTCTCAGTACAAGCAGCACAACACTGTAAAATACCTGATATCAATAACACCACAGGGTGTTATATCCTTTGTGTCAAATGGCTGGGGTGGACACACAAGCGACACGCACATCACAGAAAACTGTGGATATCTTGAGAAATTGTCACCAGGAGATGTCATTCTTGCAGATAGAGGCTTCAGTGTCAAAGATATGGTTGGCCTGTATTGTGCAAAGTTGAAAATACCAGCATTCACCAAAGGCAAGCAGCAACTGCATCCACTGGAACTAGAAGCAAAAAGGGGACTGGCTGCCATCAGGATCCATGTGGAAAGAGTCATCGGCCTGGTCAGGAACAAGTATACCATCCTTCAGACCACCATCCCACGGCCTCTCTGCCAAGCAGCCACTCAAGGACAACCTACCTCCGTTGACAAGATGGTAATAGTATGCTGTTCTCTTTGTAATATTTGGCCATCCATGGTCTCCACAGAATAGACAGGCAGTGGTTGCATGTAAAATGTAAAACTGACACATCAGGGTAATAAATGTGACCTTTACTGTAACCTGTGGACTTATTGTATTTGGCTTTAAATAAACCAACAATAATAGGGCTTACTTTTAATACAAAAGCAACCTTAACGTCTCCAGTAGTACGTCATTAATTTCATAGTGTCTCCTACCATTTAAAAGAGTAACTATGTAGGGGTTAGAAATCATAAGTTGTCTGCCATCCAGCATACGTATATGCTGTGTTTTGTATATATATAATTACTTTCTGCACAATCTACAGTATTTGCATGTGTTCAGTGATGTCAGATGAATGCGTACAGACCGTAAAGACAAAAGAAAAAACAGCAACAGTAGATCAGGGGCCTCATAACATTTATTCCAAATTACAGCATCCAACTTAAAAGGTGTAGAAGCCAGAGCCAGCAGAGGGTGGGTGGGTGAAACCAACCATTTTCATCTCTGGTACAAACAGAGGTTAAAAAGCTATGGAGGTAGAGGCAGTAACAATGCAGTATTCCTGTGATTTATCATCAGAATCTTGAGGCATAGCCTACACTGGTACAGTAACTGTTTGTATTCACTCGGACATAAATATGGTGGCGGGCATTTCGGAAGTGACGTATTTGGTACCCACTGGCCACGGTTTTATTGGAAGATAGAGTCCTGTTCATCCATTAATCTGCTGTTATAACCAGTTAACTTTTGTTGGGAGCTATGCAGTTTTTTTTTGTTTTTTTTTTACAGAAAGAGAAGGCAACTGGATCCATTTTCATTTCTTAAAGGTCGACACAATCGCAGCTAAGATTTCTTCAAAATCCTCAGACGACGGGTGGAGCATTGAGGATTTTCAGCTGACAAGCTGCCAAGAAAAAAGACGGTTTCTCCAAACCTGGGCCCCGCGCTGTTCGTCGGACAACAGGATATGCACCGCTGATCGCCGTGGACGAGCGATGTCAAATAAGTCTGGTATCCGGCCAGTTAGTCTTAACGGTGTAGGTGCAGAGTTAGTTTAAAAAGTGGTGTAATTCTCACGTGAGAAAAGTGTTGTTAGTAGAAATCATCCGTGGTCTAGATACACACTGTGACCTCTGTGACGCAGATCTTGCTCTTTTCCGGGTTGAGACACACTCCTCTCTCTCTGGTCCTCTCCATTATGGCTCGCAGGTTGGCATCATGCTCCTCCTTGGTCCGGCCATAGACCAGGATGTCATCGACGATTGCAGCGACGCCACTCAGCCCTTTGTAGGTTTCGTCTATTTTTCTCTGGAACTCATCCTGGGCCGAAATGATGCCAAAAGGCAGGCGGAAGAACCTGTATTGGCCAACCACAGTATTGAACGTCGTTAACATGGAGGATTCATGGGTTAGCTTAATTGCCTGACCTTGCATCTATGATGCTGAAGAACTGTGCTCCTGCCAGTTCTGGAGTAATTTCATCTAGCGTGGGAAGTGGGTAGTGTGGTCTTTTGATGGCTTTAATCAAATCGCAGGGATCTAGGCATATCCTCAGTTTGCCTGTGCGGGGCTTCTCTTACCACCACCAACACATTCGCCTGGTCTGTTGGCTTGGTCATCTTGGCGATGATGATTCCAGCCTTTTCCATGTCATCCAGCTCGTCCCTCAGACGGCTGTGGAGAGTGAACGGGATTCTCCGTGATGGGTATATGACTGGTGTGGCTATGGGGTCCAGGTGTATGCTGCATTCACCTGGAAACTGTCCGATCCCCTGAAAAACATCTGCAAATTCCTCCATTACATCACAGCTTTCAGCTTGTGTAGCATTCACAGACAGGACCAGTTTAATTAGATCCATGTCAAGACAGGTTTTCAGTCCTAAGACAGGTGGAGTTTGGGTGCAGACTATATAAAATTCAAGTGTCATGGCAGTGCCCTTGTACTTACAGCTCAGATTACAGGTCCCTTTAACATTAAGCGGTTCACCACCATAGCCTGTGAGACGGCGGGCTGTGGGCTTTAGTAACACACTTGCAAACAGTTTATGAAAACGGTTAGCTGGAATAATGTTGACCTGAGCACCTGTATCTAACTTGAATTTAACTCTAACTCTTGACCGATTTCAACCTCAGCAATGGCCTGCTCCCTGTCTGTGCCTTTCTGCTCTTTGGTAACTGTGTCAATGAACAGTTCATCCAGTTCCTCTCTATCACTGCCCTCTACTGTATGCACTGGCCTGGGCCTGCGTGGCTGCTGGAACCTACATACCTTGGCGAAGTGATTGATTTTTTTGCACTTGCTGCATTGCCGTTCTTTTGCTGGGCATTCCTGTTGTTCACTGTGCTCCCTTGCACAATTCCCACACGTTTTGTGACGTTTGGCACTGTCTCCGCTGCTTTTAGGAGTTTTTCCGTGACCGTTGTTTTTCGGAGCGTCTCTGTGTGTCTTGCCGCGGCTCACTGCATGGACTGCATGGCTAGCTGATGGCGCGATTGTTCACCGTAACTTTCATCTGCTGCTGCGCTAGCTCGTATGAACGCGCGATGTCCAACGCTTTTGCTAAGTCTAGTGTAGCTCCATAGCTAAGCAGGTTCTCTCGGACTTTAGGCGAGTTTGTTGCGAAAACAATACGGTCCCTAACCATTTCGTCTGCGTTAGCATAGCCGCAATCTTTGGCTAGCAGTGCCAAGTCTGTCACAAATTGTTCAAACAATTCGCTAGCACCTTGCATTCTCTCTTGAAATGTATATCTAGCAAAGATTGGGTTAGCTTTCGGGATAACATACTCCTCGAGTTTATCATTGTACGTTTGCAGTACCTTTGCCTGGTCTGCTGTCAGTGTCCACGTATTGAAAATATCCCGTCCTTTGTCTCCGACCCACAGAAGGAGGTAGCTGCACTTATCCTCCTCGCTGTGTGCCTTCAACAGTCCAGTGAACATTAGCTGCACATGTTGCTTGAACCTTCTCCACGCCTCGGTAAATTGGTCGAGTCCCAATCCAATCTCTGTATTGGAACACCCGAGGAATCCGTTTCGAATGGTAGACGATGAGTCCGCTATTCTGACACCACGTAATAGTTTGTGGTTTCACTATAGTTACTCTTCCAGTGTCTTATAGGAAATTGACAGGAGACGATATTACGTCTGACTACTCTTTATTGCAGCGTCCATCTTGTGTGTTCCAGTCATGCAAGCATCTTTATATAACCCTGATGTATGCAAATGAGGTGTAGTGTCAGCCAATTACTATAGCTATGTCTAGCTACAGGATATTGCATTCCTCTCTCTCTCTCTCTCTCTCTCTCTCTCTCTCTCTCTCTCTCTCTCTCTCTCTCTCTCTCTCTCTCTCTCTAATCTCCCTTTGATCTTCTAGTGCAATTTCCTTGCCGTGTGCAGCAATGCATTTACGCACACACACACACACACACACACACACACTATTCACATAGCCTCACTACCTCATATCACCCTTTTGCCTTGATCATTACATTGCTGCTTGTTATTGAATGTACCTGATTAGTATTAGATTATAATTAGTGTTTATTAGTATTAGTTTATAATTAGTGTTGATTAGCATTAGTTGATTTCCTCTTTTTGATTGACTGTTCTAATAAATTGTTTTCACTGAGGTAAGAAGTCGTCCTGCCTGTGTTGTGACAATATTTACTGGAGCCGTCCTCTGCTAAGTAAAGTACTCTAATTGGTGTAACATCGATTATTCCATCAATGTGAATGGTTCAATTATAAATATTGGACAACTGAAATTAACGGTTAATGATTTTATGAGACTGAGTCAATGAGACTGATTTGATTATTCCATCAATTTAGTATAATTATTGAATATTAAACACCAAAATTAATTATTAATACATTTAGGAGACTGATTTTATGAGACTGAGTTGATAACCCTGTTGCACCTGCAATGCAGTTTTTGATGGCAAAGCCCACACCATGGATCCTCTGCTCATCAGCTGCTTTTCCTATCCAGAAGAAAGTGTAACCACCTTTCTCCTCTTTCAGATGCTCTTGGTTGGCCAATCAGGTTTCAGAGAGTGTGACAATATCAATCAGGAATCTTCTCAGCTCTCAGGCGATGATGGCAGTACGCTGTTCAGGTCAACAGCTGGATTGATTTTCCATGAGGGTTCGTATATTTCAGGCTCAAAATATACAAGTTTTTGTTTCTGACTGCATGGTGGTGATCCCTCTGGATGCCAACAGGAGATATGAGGCTGACTATGTTTATGGCACCTTTTTTAACCCCCTCCCCAGCTGGGGTGAGCAGAACGGTCCTAAATAGGGCTACTCAGTCGTAGGTGTAGCAGGTGAGATACCCCTCTGTGTCAGCCCCAGGACTTAGTGACTGATCATAAACCCACCATCTGTGTGCCAGGTTTTGGCTAGCGGCTGCCAGACTTCACTGTCCTGCCCCTGTCACCTCTTCCTGATCGCCACAGGGCTTTGACCCAGAATGTTTATGGGTTGATCCTTGCGGGAGGATGCTTGTGCGTGACAGCTTTTTACGTGGAGTGGCTAATGTGTCTGCAGCCACCACACAGTCCTTGGCAGGGGGTGACCAGAGTCAAATGGCATGGAGAACCAAGATGATTGGGGACAACCCTCTGTTGCAGCCTTCATCACCTTCACTGGCATTGTGACCTGAAGACATCTTCCACCAGTTCCACCGTTGAGGCGTTTGTTGGACCATGCTTCATCTGGAACCTCCCCCTTGACTTATCTACCGTGGGTGACCCTACCAGGAGCCAAACCCAGACAGCATAGCTCTTGGGATCATTAGTACATTCAAGCTTCTCCACCATGGCAAGGTGGCGATCCAGAAGAAGACCGGGATGAATTATGTCATCCATGTAAACAGGTTAACGTTATAGCATTTTAAAACATGTTAAAAGCGTGAGCAGCTTTTAAAGGCGATCCTTAAAGGGATGCCTTTTACATCTATCGGCAGTCTATGGCCCACCAAAAAAAGGTGTGAACACATCGAATGTGTCGTTGTCCCCGGCATTTTTCAATACAAACTGACATCCGTGAGCCTGAGTGATTGCTCGTTGCAAGAGGTAGACAATAGATTCTAGGGGAAGGGATTACAAATAACCACCAGGCTTTGCTCTGAGTGTTAGGCCGATCAAGGATAGGCCTAACACGTATATTACGTACATTACTACTACTACTACTACTACTACTACTACTACTACTACCACTACTAATTTTGGCTGCTCCCGTTAGGGGTCTCTTTACAACACCCTTATTCTTGAAAATTGGCACCAGTACACTTCTTCTCCACTCCTCGGGTATCCGCCCCTTTTTCCAAGATTGTGTTAAAGGATCTAGTTAAAAACATCTGCTGCTATCTCTTTACATTTGATTCCTGGCTCTGCCTTCACTCTCTTCCTCTTCTTGGTCTCCAAAGTCATCCTAGATAGCACCATCTGATGCTACCTACCTACGATCTCCCGTCACCACCTTGCCACCACCCTGCCACCATCTTGCCACCACCCTGTCACCACCTCCAATGTCCTTCAGCTTGCACCTCCTGCATAAGATATTGTGCACCTGTGTGCACCTTCCTCCATTCTTATACGTCACCCTGTGTTCCTCCCTCCTCTTGAAATACATATTTACCATAGCCATTACCATCCTTTTTGCAAAATCCACCACCATCTGTCCCTCCACATTCCTCTCCATGACACTTTACCCCCATCACCTCCTTATCACCTGCATTTCCTTCTCCAACATGCCCATTGAACTATGCTCCAATTACCACTCTCTCCTCCTTTGGTAGAATTTCCACTACTTCATTCAACTCACTCCAGATTTCTTCTTTCTCTTCCATCTCACAACAAACTTGCAGCAAACTTTTCCTCGGCAGATTTGTTATTCGTACCTGATCCAATTAGCTAGACATTCATGAGGATGTTGGAACACTTAGACTAGGCTTTCTAAAGCTCGACATTCTCTCCAAAGTATATTTCTCCATGAACTCAAACAAGCAAAGAAAAACTCATCAAAATCTTTGCAAAAAATGCCAGTATACAAAGCTATCCATCCATCCATTACCTTAACCGCTTATCCTGCTCTCAGGGTCATGGGGATGCTGGAGCCTATCCCAGCAGTCATTGGGCGGCAGGTGGGAAGGCACCCTGGACAGGCTGCCAGTTCATCACAGGGCAGGCCGACACACACACACACACACACACACACACACACACACACACACACACACACACACACACACACACACACACACAACTAGGGACAATTTAGTACGGCCGATTCGGGGAGAACATGCAAACTACACACAGAAGTCAACCCGGGATGACCCCCAAGGTTGGATGACCCCGGGGCTCGAACCCAGGACCTTCTTGTTGTGAGGCAACTGCACTAACCACTGCACCAACGTGCCACCCTATGCAAAGCTATTTAAAACAAAATATGTGTTTGTGAGATATTTGTTTGAGTTCATTTATATACACCTGCACATGAACTGTATGCATGGATGCATTATGTGAACACCTGTACATGTATGTATGCACGTGTTTGTGCATACTTACCAAGAGCAGGCTCAGCACAGTCTTTATACTGCTCAGGAGTGCAGAATGAAGCATCACCTGCAGTGGGAGTAGTTTGGAAGACAGACAGTGAAAGAAGAAAGGAGAACTCAATGGATGGCTGAGATCTGTCCTAAAACATGAGAAGATAGAATATGTAATATTTTCACCTTTAATGTAACTAGCAACACTATGAACAGAACTAAATATATGGGGCTTTATTTTTGTGAAACTCAGTACAAATGCAGGCACAGACGCACATGGCATGCCAAATATACTTTTAGTAATTTGTTGACCAAAGATGCAAGCACAGCCCTGGCACGGTGCGGTGCAGTGCAGTCAATAAAGAGGTTGGATTAGGATAAATACATTATAAGCCGGTGGAGTTGGGGCAGGCTTTGACGTGGCCAGTCAGATCAGCTCCCCTCAAACCCTTTAATTGCGCTGTGGTGCAGTGATTGTCATTTTCCTGCTAAATGAAGAGGGAGCCCTGTTAGAAGAGCTACACATTCAACCTCGATTAACTTGGATGAATAAAATCCAGGAGTGATAAATTATTTCCGTGTACCTCCTCGGTCGGCCAATTATATTCTCCATTCCTAAGGACTGTGACAAAAAAAAATACCGTTAATTTGAAGCAGCATAAAATAATATCATTATCCCTGGCTGACGTAACTTAGAAATTAACTTCAGTATTCTCAATGTTGTGCACAAGCCTACAACAATTGACAGTGGACACAACAGTTTGGTCTACAGTCCGACACAGGAGTGGATTTTAACATCCCGATCCGTGACTCAGTAAAAACATCTCCTGTCTTATTTTGACTCATGATCTGATTGTGAAATTGATTCCTGTCCAATGGGAATCCTGCCAGACGTCAGGCTCTAGTTTATACATGTGATACCGGTGTCTGGCCCAGACAGACATCCACTTTGTCAAGTTAGGGTGAATTTTCCATTGAGTCATGGCGGGCGCAAATTCATTCATATCAATAGACATTTTTTTTTCTGATTAACTTCAGTGCGTTGCATTCAGTTACTTGTTGCTGACGGTTTATGCTTTAGTTTTGTGGGGTGAAAGGCATAGGCTAACATCCATTCAAACACATTTATAGATAGATGTCCCTATGCGCAGCAGCGTAACAAGCCAGCACCGGGCCCCAATACAAGATGGTCAAAGCGGGCCCCAGCCTGCCCATCACAATCAGATGTAGCATAATGTCATGTCAGTAGCGAATGAAAGAAGTGAAAGCACGCAGCTATATACCAACTAGCAACAGCAGAATGCACTGCACAGTTGAAGCCTAAATGAAGTGATGACTAGGAAAACAGACTGCCGTCATATAGAAGAGGAGTCATAATAGCAAGATGAAGATAGTGATTAACTAGCCTTCTTAAAAAAAGCTGGTGTCAGAGCACCATACAAATGACCCAAGTCATCCCTTGTTCAGTAAGTTCGGCTTGCTTCGCAGGTCACAGATATGATCTGCCAATATGCAGGACCAATAGATTTAAGAATTCTAATGTCCCTGCTGCTACTGGCCTTCTGAATAACAATGCTATTCTTGTTTCTTTGTGTGAATTGTTTGTGTATTGATCGGTGTGATGCTGATTGTTTTTAATGCTCACTTTGCAACAAATTGCCCTTCAGGGATAATAAAGATTGCTATGACCTTCACAGATGAAAACATAATCGGTGATGGCACACCCACACATTGACATTATTCATGTGTGCGCATAGGCCTTGTAATAATAATAATCGTCATCATCACATTTATATAGCACTTTTCTAGACACCCAAAGCGCTTCACATTGAAGGGAGTAACTCATTTCAACCACCACCAATGTGTAGCACCACCTGGGTGATGCATGGAAGCCATTTTGCGGCAGAACGCTCACCACACATCAGCTTGAGGTGGAGAGTGAGGAATCATTGAGCCAGTTACATGGGGGGATGATTTGGTGGCCAAATGGAGAGAGCCAGGTTGGGAATTTTGCCAGGCCACTGGGGAACTCCCTACTCTGTGATAACTGCCATGGGATCTTTAATGACCACAGTGAGTCAGGACCTCGGTTTAATGTCTCATTTGAAGAACGGCATCTGCTACAGCAGTGTCCCCATCACCACACTCGGCATTGGGATTTAATATTTGGATATTGTTTTTTTTAGGACCAGAGGGAAGACTGCCTCCTACTGGCCCACTAAGACCACTTCTGGCAGCAACTCATTTTCCCCGGAGGTCTCCCATCCAAGTACTAGCCAAGCCCACACCTGCTTAGCTTCTGTCAGTTGGCAGAGCCAGGGTACATGTTGGTATGGCTGCCTTATAAACAAAAAACACAAGTGTGTAGGCACTTGGTAGGCACTCACTTACTTGCTGTTTTGACACTTCGCCAGCTAGTTAACTCTTCTCTGTGGATTTTGGTTCATGGACGCATGTCTATAATTATGTGCAGGCACACTTTGCAAATATTTGAACATACCGTATACCGTAGACACTTCTCGAGAATTTTGATACCTTAGTTGCGAGATAAAGAGGGGTCTGTCCATGTGTGTGCTGTGGGCCCTAAACTGCTGCGGGCCCCAGTGCAGCTGCATCATCTGCATATAAGGTAGTTTCGCCGCTGCCTGTGTGTTCTCGCCTAGGCTGATGCACGAAAACAGCTCATTATATTTGCGTCTGGGCATAGACGCAGCTTGAACCGGCAATTGCGTAAACGCAGTTTCAAGCCAAAATGGACACCAAAAATTGTGCTGTGCCACCAGCAAATCTATAAAACACCCCAGTTGCATCATTCCACCTGTCTCAATGAAGGTGAGTTCTAGAGATGGGCAAAGCAGTACTTTTCAGTGTACTGAATCATTAGAATCAGTCCATTAAAAAGATTATTTCAAAAGATTCATTCACCAAAGCTCCGACTGCGTAGTCCCACTCACTGAACTGAAACACGGCCAAATGTTCATATCAGCTCTCTAACTAGTGGACTGAGAACAGTCGCTCATGAAGGAAAAGCCAGTGAGCTGAGAATTTACTGAGATGAAGATAGCAAACTGAAAGCTGCTATAACAAAGTCACATGTATCTTCATGACACCTATTGATTAAATAAAACATTTGGTACTCCTTCATTATGTGTGTGTGTGTGTGTCTGTGTGTAAGCCTATGCATATAATATCAATCTAGATAATGTCACATATTTGGATTGCAGTCCAAGACCAATGTTGTTAGCTATGTGCCAATGGTTTTCTGTGCTGACTCCGTCACTCTCTGCAGAGCTTTCTTATTAGCCGCAGTGCAACTGGCATAGCACACTAAAATGCCATAAGTGAGTATGCTTTCTATGGAGCAGTGATAGAAGGACACCAGCAGTGGCTGGGACAAATTAGCTCTCCTCAGTGTCCTTAGAAAGTAAAGCTGCTGCTGTGCCTTCTTCACTAGGGAAGTTGTATTGACAGTCCATGTGAGGTCCTGGGAGATGTGTGTGCCAAGGAATTTGAAGCTGGTCACCCTCTTCATCATGTCTCCTCCAGTGTATAAGGGAGCAGATTCCTCTTCCTTTTTCCTAAAGTTGATGATGGTTTCCTTTGTTTTTGGAGGTGTTGAGTGCTGAAGTGCTAGAGCACCATACTGACAGTTTGTGGACCTCATCCCTGTAGGCAGACTCATTGCCATTCTGTATTCGTCCCACCACAGTTATGTCATCTGCAAATTCTACTATGGTATTTGTACTGTGGGTTGGTGTGCAGTCGTGTGTAAAGAAGAGGGCTCGGCACGCAGCCCTGTAGAGCTCAGGGTCGATGAGTGGTGTGTCGCCAGCCTGACAGTCTGTGGACGATTTTATAAAAAGTATTTTATCCATCTTCATGTGGACTGGCTGACACCCAGCTCGAGCAGCTTGATCACCATTCTGCTGGGGATTATTGTGTTGAATGCAGAGCTAAAGTCTACGAACAACATCCTCACATATTGTGCCGCCAGATCCTAAATGAACGGTGGCTTTATTTTGACATGGAAGGAAGCTGAGTTTGGCTGTTGTCGTGCATAGGCCACAAAGAAGAAGAAAAAAATCATTCACAAAGAAGAAAAAAAAAGATAACAGAAGCTCACAATGTGAGAGATGGAGAGTGTAGCAGATAGCGTGCTAATTGAGAGCCAACTAGTTGCAATTAAACCAAAACTGGAGCGGGGAAAGCTTCATCTTGCTGGCCGTCTACAGGGATGCCACTGGTGGGCTAATTAATCCTGTTTTGTCATTAGAATTAATTGCTGGTTAGTGTTATTGTTATAATTCATTGCTAGTTAGCATTCTTGTATTAGGCTAATGTTAAAACGGTTAGCTAATCACTCAGATCACCTTGCTGTATAGTTTATCTCGTGTAGTTCAGTTAGCTTGAGGTTAGCCGTGTTCTGTGCAATTAAGTACATGTGTATAGTTATATATTGATTTAATTTGGTAAAAGATGTAGAATATGAGTGAGATTCATTTGGTTCATAATCTTAAAAAGAATTATTAAGTAAAAATGAGGTTTATTTTTCTGTACTTTTGGAATGGAATAATGGCAGCATTATTATTTTTTTCCTTTTTGTATTGTAAAGGTTTTCAACCTAACAATGCAATGCAATCATCAAAAAGCTTGATAGTTAAAATAATTAAATAAAACAAGACTAAAGAAGATTGCTGTTTGAGTTGTGCCATACATTCCCTGTAGTTGGCTAAGGCCTTTTTCAAGTTTGGGCAGGAGCTGAAGCAAATTCCTCTAAATAACTTGACACATATGTTTCCTGGTGCTCCAGATGTGTCAATGCAGTATGGAGAGCTGTGTTAATGGCATCCTCTGTTGACCTGTTGGTGTTGTAGGCAAATTGGTGTTGGTCCAGAGTGGGTTGGAGTTCAGATTCGATGTGTTTTAGGACCAGCCTCTCAAAACACTTCACTACAGTGGAGGTGAGTGCTACAGGTCTGTAGTTATTAAGGCTGCTGATAGATGTTTTCTTAGGGACAGGCACAATAGTGGCAAACTTAAAGCATTTGGGGACAGTACATAATGACAAGGAGAGGTTAAAGCTGTTGCTTTCGCCACCTGATCCGCACAGTATCTGAGTGCCTTCCCTGGAATGCCATCTGGACCGGCAGCCTTCCTGGGATTGATACTGCAGAGCACTCTCCTGACATCATCTGTGCTCACAGATGATATAGTGATTGCATAAGTATTCAACCCCTTGTGCTCTGAAAGCTCCAAGTTTACAAAATTGACAAATTATTCCTAAAACAAAGTCAGGTAAACACAATTGGACATGATTAGTGTGTACCTGTAAAATATTAAAGTTACGGTCTCACTTATGAGTATAAAAAACAGTCTGCGTAAAGTTCATTAGCCAGGCGTGAATGTTGTGTCCAGCAAAACTCGGACCACGACTTTGAATCAAACTGTGTTTATTGCTGCCACAGTAAACATTATATACACGTACAGTATAGTATCAACAACGTCTTGTGTTACTGCCATAAACCGGCTGTAGTAAAACTTAAAGCTGCAGTGTCCTAGACTACAGACACACTGTTGTGACTTATACACAACAGTGAACTCCATCAGAAAATGAAGACAAAGGAGCATAGTACTGAAGTAAGAGATAGAGTGATTAAAATGCAGAAGACGGGAAAGGGATACAAAACAATATCCAAGTGTTTGGATGTCCCACGGAACACTGTTGGATCCATTGTCAGAAAGTGGAAGCTGTATTTCACCACCAAGACACTTTGTAGGTCAAGCCGTCCCTCAGAGCTGAGTGTCTGAGCAAGACATGGGCTGGTGAGGAAAGCCACAGATGATCCTGCAATCACTTTGAAGAAGTTCCAGTGGTCAGTGGCTGAAACTGGAGTAAATGTGCATGAGTCAGCCATATCACAGTCTCTCCATAAATCTGGCCTGTATGGGAAGGTGGCAAGAAAAGAGCCATTGCTCAAAACTATGCATATAAAAGCACGCTTGGAGTTTGCCAAGCATGCAAGAGACCCAGTTAGGATGTGGGTAAAGGTTTTGTGGTCAAATGAGACACAAGTTGAACTTTCTGGCCAAAACTCAAAAGCGTTATGTGTGGTGCAAACCCAACACTGCTCATGCCCTAAGACGCAGCAGCTTGGTGCTCTCAGCGAAACAGTATTTTTGTGCTTTTGTGTGTGTTGTGGTTGCTTGTTCGAGCACTTGAAGCTCGTATACAGTATGAACAAGCCAAACTCCTTAACATCGGAGGATGGTATCAGAATTACACAACTGGAAGCCTGGACTCTATCCCACCAGAGATCCTTCGTCCAGGAGAGCCTGGAGGAGGAGTTATGGCTATCCCACCAAAGAGGTGTCACAGGCGGTGCAAGGAAAGGAAGCAGAAGCAGGGTAAGAGGAGCGGCCTACAAGCTAGGCTAAGGGCTAACCCACACAGACCAGTCCTGCTGAGTCTCTTTCTTGCCAACTCCCGTTCGCTCGTCAATAAGATGGACGAAATAAGACTGAGGATTACGTCACATAACATGGGCAGCTGTGTGATGATCATCACAGAGACCTGGCTGGACAGCACCGTTCCCGACGCGGCTATTGAACTAGTGGGGCACTGTTTACCGAGCGGATAGGACAGCAGTCTCTGGTAAGAGCAAAGATGGAGGATTATGTATTTATATAAACAATGACTGGTGTACAGCTACGAACATTATTGGGACACACTGCTCCCTGGACTTAGAATACCTGGCTGTGAAATGCAGGCCATTTTATATGCTGAGAGATTTTTCTGCCATTTTAATCACAGCCGTTTACATACCACCACATGCTAACGCTGAGATGGCACTGGAGGAACTGCACAGCACTATCAACAACCAGCTGAATGCACATCCAGAGGGAACTGTGATTGTAATGAATGAAAGGTCACGTGTTTAACTTGACCTACTCACGGGTGTACGTGCAGTGCGTGTGACGTATACAGGAAGTTAGAAGGCATGTTATGAAGGTTGTATGTCGGATGAACGCTAGTAAAAGCTACACAGTTAAGAACCTACGAAGTCGGCTCGTTCTTGAATTATTCTTATGTCAGTAAGACAAGGCGTCTACGGACATTACATGGTGTCAGAATAGTCTGTGTATCTGAACACGAGCGGTCATGCCGAAGTTTTATCCGCCGAGTGAATTCAAGTTTGACTGCCCCGTTGAATGGCCGGAGTGGAAACAACGGTTTTCGCGCTTCAGGCTCGCGACAAAGCTGGATAAAGACGACGGGGAGATTCAAGTGAGTTCGCTGATTTATGCAATGGGCAGCGAGGCTGAAAAGATATTCAGCTCGTTTGACTTCGCGGCGGAGGGTGATAAAGTGGACTATGATATCGTACTGAAAAAGTTCGACGGCTACTTTATTCCCCGCCGTAACATCATACATGAGAGGGCGTGCTTCTATCAACGTAGCCAGCAGCCAGGAGAGACAGCGGAGATGTACATCCGGACGTTGTATGAGCTGTCTGAACACTGAGTTTGGGGACAAGAGGGATGAACATATCAGAGATCGTCTGGTAGTGGGCATAAAAGATAAGGTGCTCTCCCGTCAGTTCCAGCTCACAGCGGACCTTACTCTGGTGAAAGTCATTGAACAAGTGCGCCAGGCGGAGGCAATAACAAAGCAGCTCAGCCTCCAAGCTAACCAACCAGAGGCCCAGCTGGCTAACGTCAATGTTGTCCGACGGCGGGACGGACGCCAAAACAAAAAGGGCGGACAGCGTCATGGTGGCAGCAGACCTGCAACCAACAAAGTAGATGAATGCGGGAGGTGCGGCAAGACGCAGCACACCGATGAGCGGAAGTGTCCTGCAACGAACAGTAAGTGCAACAAGTGTCATAAAAAGGGACATTGGGAGCGTGTATGGCACTCTAAAGCGGTGAGAGAAGTCACTGAAGAGGTTAAACAGCTGTACTTTCTGGGAGAAGTTGGCAAAGAGAGCAGTCAGGAAGATTGGACTGTTAGTTTAACAATAAGTGATGTACCAATAACCTTTAAAATTGACACGGGGGCTGACGCTACTGTTATCAACCAAGGGACATTTAAAAAGCTGAAGCCAAACATAAAACTGGGACCTCCTGACACATGCTTCATAAGCCCAGGTGGAAACATCAGCTGCATAGGACAGTTTCAAGCCACAACCAACTACAAGGAGAAACAATACTCCTTTCCAGTGTATGTGATCAAGGGGAGAGGCAGCTGTCTGCTGAGTCGTCCAGAGGCAGTGGAGATGGGTCTAGTGAAGCGGATGGATGAGGTCAGTGGAGTTTTCGGTTCAAGTGGACTGCTGAAAACAGACCCAGTGAAAATAGCTCTGGTGGAGGGTGCCCAGCCATACGCGGTGCATACAGCCAGACGGATACCGCTGCCACTTGTACCACTGGTTAAGAAAGAACTGCAGCGCATGGAAAATGAGGGCATTATTGAAAAAGTGACTCAGCCCACAGAATGGTGCGCCGCTATGGTGCCGGTGCTGAAACCGAACAAGAAAGAGGTTCGCTGCTGCGCTGACCTCAGGAGGCTGAATCGAGCGGTGAAACGTGAGAAATACGTGCTGCCCACTATGGAGGAAATAATGCCAAGGCTCGCAGGGTCAAAGTTCTTCACAACGTTGGATGCAGCAAGTGGGTTTTACCAGATCCCCTTGCATGAAGACAGCAGGGGGCTCACCACTTTCATCACCCCATTTGGGAGGTATGCTTTCTGCCGCCTTCCATTTGGTATAACGAGTGCTCCAGAGATTTTCCAGAGAAAGATGGCGGAAACTCTGACCGGGCTAGAGGGCACAGAGGTGTACATGGATGACATCCTTATACATGGAGAGACTGAGGAAATCCATGACCGGCGCCTAGCAGAGGCGCTGGGGGTCATTGAAACAGCAGGTCTCAAACTGAACCAAGCGAAATGCAAGTTCAAACAGAAACAAGTCCGCTTCCTTGGTCATATCATCAACGAGGGAGGCATCAGACCTGACCCGGACAAAGTGGCCGGAATAGAGAACTTTCCTCAGCCCCAGAACGTGACGGAACTCAAGAGGTTCCTCGGGATGGTGAACTATTTGGCAAAATACGTCCCAGAGCTGTCCACTGTAGGTCAGCCGCTTTATGGACTGCTTAAAGCAACGACAGAGTGGCTGTGGGGACCTGCACAGAACACAGCATTCCAAGACCTTAAAGCAGCACTCGCCACCGCCCCGGTACTCACCTTTTATGACGTCAATAAGGCTACGGTGGTGTCAGCAGATGCCAGCAGCTACGGGCTGGGAGGCGTTCTGCTCCAGCAGCACGGGGAACACTGGAAGCCCGTGGCCTACTGCGCCCGACGGCTGAGTGACGCAGAGACAAGGTACGCACAGAGCGAGAAAGAGTGCTTAGCCAGCGTCTGGGCATGTGAAAGGTTCGAGAAGTACTTGTTTGGGCTTGACAATTTCAGACTTGTCACCGATCATAAACCACTAGTGCCTCTCATGAACAGCAAAGACTTGGATAATGTGCCCATTGGGTGCCAGAGACTGTTAATGAGGCTGATGCGTTTCAATGCAGTGGCTGAATACGCACCAGGCAAAACTTTAGCTGTGGCTGATGCACTCTCCAGAGGCCCAGAGCAGCGCTACGGAGATGGTGCTTCTCATGATGATGTTGCGGCACACATCGATGCCATCGTGTGCCAGGTGCCTGCCACACCTCAAAGGATGCAGGAGATAAAACAGAGCACGGATGGGGATCTGCAGCTCCAGACAGTGTTGGGCTTCATCAGACACGGCTGGCCTGAGTATGTCGATAAAGTGCCGGAGACAGTCAGAGACTTTTATCAGGTGAGAGGGGAGTTATCTGAGGTAGATGGTTTAGTCATCAGAGGCAGTCGTATCGTCATTCCCACAGAGATGAGGGAGGTGATCTTAGACAGAATACACGACGGGCACCAGGGGATAGTTAAGTGCAGAGAGAGAGCTAGCCAGTCAGTGTGGTGGCCCAAAATGACAGAGCACATTACAACAAAGATACAGCAATGTCAATTCTGCAGAGAACACAAGAACACACAGAGAAAAGAGCCTTTAATGTCAAGTGAGCTCCCATCCAGACCATGGCAGAAAGTTGGCATAGACCTGTGTGAGTACAAAAAGCAAAACTACTTGATAGTGTCTGACTATTATTCCAGGTTTTTGGAGATCCTAAATCTACCAACAACTACTAGCAGTCAGGTTGTAGCTAGGCTGAAGGCTACATTTGCACGTTTTGGTATCCCTGAAATTGTAGTTAGCGATAATGGGCCACAGCTAGTTTCAGAAGAGATGAGGAGGTTCAGTGAGGATTATGATTTCATCCATGTGACTTCAAGCCCACACTACCCCCAGAGTAATGGACAGGCAGAGAGGGCTGTTCAGATAGCCAAAAGCATATTAAGGCAGGAAGACCCTCTCCTCGCCCTGTTGACATACAGAGCTACACCCTCTTCTTCCACTGGAGCCAGTCCAGCGGAATTGCTCATGGGTAGAGACTCAGAACCACCTTACCCACATTGCAGCATAACCTGAAACCGGCCTGGCCTAAAGAGGAACTGATCAAAACCGCTGACGCCGCAGCCAAATCGAGGCAGGCTTTCTACTACAACCGCAGGAACGGCGTGCGGACACTGCGCCCACTGAACTCGGGTGACGCAGTACTCACCAAACTTGATGGACAGAAAACATGGACAATGCCAGCAGTTGTTCACAGTCAGAGCTCCACTCCCAGATCCTACATAGTTGAGACAGCTCAAGGTGAACATTACAGAAGGAACAGGCGCCACCTGTTGGCCACACCCAAAACACTCACCTTTGTCAGCAGGGATCCTGACCATGTCACTCCAGGGGAGAATGGAAACATGGATGAGTCCCGAGCAGCAGAAATGCCAACTTCCACACCATATGTTACTCGCTCTGGCAGGGTGAGCAAGCCAGCAATCCGGCTGGATTTGTGAGGCGTATGGACTTGTGTACTGTGGGAGATTTTTTATTTTTTTGTGAAAAGGGGGGTGATATACAGGTTAAAATTGTTGGCAGTAAATGTTCAGAGAAATGTTTAGAAAATAATCTTAGAGGGGGAGATGTAATGAATGAAAGGTCACGTGTTTAACTTGACCTACTCACGGGTGTACGTGCAGTGTGTGTGACGTATACAGGAAGTTAGAAGGCATGTTATGAAGGTTGTATGTCGGATGAACGCTAGTAAAAGCTACACAGTTAAGAACCTACGAAGTCGGCTCGTTCTTGAATTATTCTTATGTCAGTAAGACAAGGCGTCTACGGACATTACAGTGATTGTGGCAGGAACCTTTAACCACTCAGAGCTAAAGACAGTGCTGCCCAAACTCCACAAGAATATCAACTCCCAACCAGAGACAAAAATATTCTGGACCAAGTTTACACCAACATCCCGGGAGCATACAAAGCCGCACCATCGCCACGCCTCGGCTTATCCGACCACATCTCACTGGTAATGACTCCATCCTATAAACCTCTAATCTGCAGAACAAGACCAGCTGTTAAAACTGTCCACGTTTGGAGTGAGGAAGCCACCTCACGACTGCAGGACTGCATTGGAAGCACAGACTGGGGAGTGTTTGCACAGGGAGCAGACTTGAGGAATACACTTCAGCTGTCCTGGCCTACATTCATTTCTGCACTGAGACAGTACTAACCACCAAAACCATCAAGGTATTTCCGAACCAGAAGCCATGGCTGGACACTTATTTTTACTACTTCACTTTATTTATACTAAATGTTGTTTGTCCTTGTTTTTATCGTGTTTGTTTGTTTTGTTTGTTTGTTAATCATTTACCTTGTCTAGTGTTGCTGGTCTGAGAGTCACCAAATGAAATTTCGTTATGTGTACACAATGACAATGAAGTATCTTATCCTATCTTAAAACACCCTCCCTACAGCGAAGCATGGCGGCGGCAGCATAATGCTATGGGGTTGCTTTTCATCTGCCAGCACTGGGAACCTTGTTCAAATTGAGGGAAGAATGGATGGAGATAAATACAGGGAAATATTGGGAGAAAACCTGTTGCAGTCTGCCATAAAGCTGAAGCTTGAGAGAAGGTTCACTTTCCAGCAGGACAATGATCCAAAGCACAAGGCTAAAGCAACAATGGCACGGCTCAGTAACAAAAAGGTGAACGTTTTGGAGTGGCCAAATCAATGTCCGGACCTCAACCTTATTGAAAATCTGTGGCACAGACTGAAAATCACAGTCCAGAGGCACCATCCCACCAACCTGCAAGACCTGTACATATTCGGCCAAGAAGAATGGGCAAAAATTACTTCAGAAGAATGTGCAAAGCTTGTACATACTTACCCCAAGAGAATCATGGCTGTTATTGCAGCAAAAGGGTACTCTACAGTATTGATATGTGGGGGTTGAATACTTATGCAAGGCACTATATTTTAGCTTTTGATTTATTCAGAAAAAGTCAGTGAAACATAACTTTTTTGGCTTTGGGAACATACTGTTAGAGCTCATGGGTTCACAAAAATAATATTGTTCAGGAACAGAGGTGTGAGTATCTTTTATAATCCAGAAATTAGTGATGACTGTCAAGGGGGTTGAATATTTTTGCAAGGCACTGTACAAAACTAGTTGCTAACTCCCTACAGATGAAGGGACATATCTGAAAAAAAACCCCGGAATTTACCATGGCCAGTTAGCAAACAGGCAAGGACACTGCAGTTTGAAATCAATTTTTTAAGAAATATTCTTTGCAAATCGTTGATATCACTAACAAAATGAATCAAACATGCCTTAAAGACAGCATGATAAAAAATAATATTGTAGTTATCCATGTTGACAAGTTTCCATTCTTTTTAGGGGGTGAGGGAATCTGTAATCTCATGGGCTCAGAGAGGACAGGACGGAAAATGTCCGACCACATGTTGCCTGCACCAACCAACACTCTGAGTTTCTCACATCCATTAGGCCAGTCTAAAAGTGCTCTAGTCACCCTCCTTATGACATGTGATTGAGAGAGAAGAGCTGTGTTGCTTACCAGGCATGTGCACCATCCTACAGTTGCAGTTTTCCACAATGTAGCGTGTCTCACAGTCAATCCTACAGGCGGTGAGACTGTAGACCTGGAAGAAGCTGGACTCCAGTGCCTTGGACTCGCACTCTCCCCATGGAGGAGGTAGGTAGGTCAGCTATGGCAGAGAGAAGGGGTGTGGGGTAAATGGAGTGGGGAGATGTACATGTAAGAGGCAAGAGTACAACATTCCCCTCTCTTAAAGCTGCAGTCTGTAACATTTCTCCATTAATGAATCGTTATTATATCCAACTAGGCCATGGAGTAAGGTTCTATAATACTAACTGTCACATCTTTGTCGTGGTTGTAGACACTCTCCACTCTCCATATACTACTGCTGAAATATGTTGTTCAGGTCACACCCGCTGGTGCAGCGGCAAACACGAACGTGATGGAAACAATTCCAGCAGGGAGGGAAAAAAATAAAAATAAAATTGAAACGTGTGGCCATACTTCTGTCAGACAGACAGTGTATATAATTATAGAACAATTAGGCAATGACGTTTGATGAGGTTTAGACTGCCTGTTTTAATTTTGGTCCAAGGATCACATTTTAACAAGGGTGCAATCTTGGTGAGCTCAGAGCACATTAGGCACTATGATAGCTCCACCTTGTTTGCAGCCCAAGAAAAAGTCGCAATAGTTGTATTTCTCTCTGGTTTATGGATGTGGTGAGAGAGGACATGCAGGTGGCTGGTGTGACAGAGGAAGATGCAGAGGACAGGAAGAAACGGAAACGCATGATCCGCCGTGGCGACCCCTAACGGGAACAGCCAAAAGTAGTAGTAGTACTATTTCTCTCTGGCTTCTACATCCAACTATGTTGGAATACTGTAATTGATTGTCCAACAGAATCACCACATCGTCATCACATTGCAAATGGGCAGAGTAATGCAAAATATTGGGGATTGTAGTTTTAATTAACCAGCTGCAAGGGAAATAATCAGCATAATGTGAGTGAACTATACAGTAATAGAAGCACATCAGTTACTGTAACCACTGCAAATTATTATACAGTGTAAGTCCATGAATCCATTAAATATTATTTTCAGTTTTGTTTCAATTACACCTCGCTGCCAGGAGATGCCGATAATGTGCAAAATTATGGTTAAACCTCTCTTTCTTGATAGTGAGGAAGGCTGGTTTGAACGAGGAGTCAAAGAGGCCATCTATGTGAAGAGGGAACGACCATCCCTGAATCGGGGGGGGGGGTACATCTGTCACCATCGTACAATGCTGTGATTGCAACTATTCCCAAATCCTCTGTGAATAGTACACATGGCCATTGTAACTCCAGTTAATGTCACACTCATATTTGCAAACTGGTCGTTGCTTTCAGTCATTATGCCACTGTATTGTTTATAAGGGTGGGGACACCTGCAGTCAGTTGAGACTGAAGAGGTCACTTAGTTGAGTAATGAAACGTATCTGTCAACAAACGTTGTGTCTTTGAGTATTTCTCCCCCCCCCCCCGTGTGTGTGTGTGTGTGTGTGTGTCTCTCTCTCTCTCTCTCATATACACACACTTGGAAATGCATACATACAGACACACTAATACTACATATGCATCAGGTGAAAGAGAGCTTCTCAATAGACACAGCAGTGTGGAAAACATATTTGAAGTTGTGAACAGATGCTGGTTGTGAAGATCATCAACACCCAGCTTTGGGAAAACAGACACTCTAAATGCTGTCTTTTCACCCCCATGGTTCCTGAGACATGGAGAGCAGGAGCAAGGAACACCAGAAGGAGCTGTGTGAGGTTCCATCTGCTCCCAAGCGTATGCAGACTGCCTCCAGTCATGTGCTTAGTACCCATCATCCACCACCCCCTGCTCTACTGATTCCATGCATTACCCGAACCGCTTATCCTGCTCAGGGTCGCTGGAGTCTATCCCAGCCGTCACTGGGCAGCAGGCGGGGAGATACCCTGGACAGGCTTCCAGTCCAACACACACACACACACACACACACACACACACACACACACACACACACACACACACACACACACACACACACACACACACACACACACACACACACACACACAACCCTAGGGAGAATTTAGTACGGCCGGTTCACCTGACCTACATGTCTTTGGACTGTGGGAGGAAACCGGAGCACCTGGAGGAAACCCACACAGACACGCAGAGAACATGCAAACTCCACACAGAGGACGACCCGGGGCGACCCCCAAGGTTGGACTACCCTGGGGTTTGAACCAATGACCTTGTTGCTGTGAGGCGACTGCACTAATCACTGTGCCGCCAACTCTAGTGATTATCTCTCTCTATTGATTGTCATTATAATGAGTCCTGAGAGGCAGCTACTCTTGCCATAATACCAGATTTTGGGTTAGGCTAAAATGCACAACATCTTGCCAGTCATGGCAGAATTTGAAGGAAGACCCTTCCTCCTATTAAGTGATACTTTGTGTAATCTCCATGGAGTTTGATGCAGTGAAGATGCAGACATAATCACTACAGCCATGATGAAATTCAAATACAATCAAAACATCATTCTAGCAAGATAAATATTTCATCATTTATAGAGACTTGATCATGTTTGAGCTCCATTATATTGTCTCCTGTGGTAATTAAGCATGCCCTCAGAAATGTCAGCAGCAGGTGTGAGGGATGGATACTTTCCAGGTAGACTTCCAGGATCAATAATGCTGGAATCGATCAATGATCAATCTAATCGGAGACCATTTTAAATGTGCTTCTTAGCAGTCTGCCGTCTGAAACCTTTCCGATCACCTTCACAACTTAGCCAACCTGTGGCTTTTGGGTTGATTATAATTTGGTCACACTATAAACACGAGTGGGGCAAAACCAGATACTGTTGGCTAAATGTGGGCTAAAGCTGCACATTATAGTGCAGAGGAGTTCTGAGGTACACTACCGTTCAAAAGTTTGGGATCACCCAAACAATTTTGTGTTTTCCAGGAAAAGTCACACTTATTCACCACCATATCTTGTGAAATGAATAGAAAATAGAGTCAAGACATTGACAAGGTTAGAAATAATGATTTGTATTTGAAATAAGATTTTTTTTACATCAAACTTTGCTTTCGTCAAAGAATCCTCCATTTGCAGCAATTACAGCATTGCAGACCTTTGGCATTCTAGCTGTTAATTTGTTGAGGTAATCTGGAGAAATTGCACCCCACGCTTCCAGAAGCAGCTCCCACAAGTTGGATTGGTTGGATGGGCACTTCTTGCATACCATACGGTCAAGCTGCTCCCACAACAGCTCAGTGGGGTTCAGATCTGGTGACTGCGCTGGCCACTCCATTACCGATAGAATACCAGCTGCCTGCTTCTGCTCTAAATAGTTCTTGCACAATTTGGAGGTGTGTTTAGGGTCATTGTCCTGTTGTAGGATGAAATTGGCTCCAATCAAGCGCTGTCCACTGGGTATGGCATGGCGTTGCAAAATGGAGTGATAGCCTTCCTTATTCAGAATCCCTTTTACCCTGTACAAATCTCCCACCTTACCAGCACCAAAGCAACCCCAGACCATCACATTACCTCCACCATGCTTAACAGATGGCGTCAGGCATTCTTCCAGCATCTTTTCATTTGTTCTGCGTCTCACAAACGTTCTTCTTTGTGATCCAAACACCTCAAACTTGGATTCATCCGTCCACAACACTTTTTTCCAGTCTTCCTCTTTCCAATGTCTGTGTTCTTTTGCCCATCTTAATCTTTTTCTTTTATTGGTCAGTCTCAGATATGGCTTTTTCTTTGCCACTCTGCCCTGAAGCCCAGAATCCCGCAGCCGCCTCTTCACTGTAGATGTTGACACTGGTGTTTTGCGGGTACTATTTAATGAAGATGCCAGTTGGGGACCTGTGAGGCGTCTGTTTCTCAAACTAGAGACTCTAATGTACTTATCTTCTTGCTCAGTTGTGCAACGCGGCCTCCCACTTCTTTTTCTACTCTGGTTAGAGCCTGTTTGTGCTGTCCTCTGAAGGGAGTAGTACACACCGGTGTAGGAAATCTTCAATTTCTTAGCAATTTCTCGCATGGAATAGCCTTCATTTCTAAGAACAAGAATAGACTGTCGAGTTTCAGATGAAAGTTCTCTTTTTCTGATCATTTTGAGCATTTAATTGACCCCACAAATGTGATGCTCCAGAGACTCCATCCGCTCAAAGGAAGGTCAGTTTTGTAGCTTCTGTAACGAGCTAAACTGTTTTCAGATGTGTGAACATGATTGCACAAGGGTTTTCTAATCATCAATTAGCCTTCTGAGCCAATGAGCAAACACATTGTACCATTAGAACACTGGAGTGATAGTTGCTTGAAATGGGCCTCTATACACCTATGTAGATATTGCACCAAAAACCAGACATTTGCAGCTAGAATAGTCATTTACCACATTAGCAATGTATAGAGTGTATTTCTTTAAAGTTAAGACTAGTTTAAAGTTATCTTCATTGAACAGTACAGTGCTTTTCCTTCAAAAATATGGACATTTCAATGTGATCCCAAACTTTTGAACGGTAGTGTACATATTATAGCTCGCAGAAGATGGGCTTCTTTATTTGGCTCGACAGTGCAGAGCCAACTGAAATTATTACTATAGTGACCTGAGGGTTGACAGGATGCAACAAGGGAGTTGTACAAAACATTAAGCCCTTTTCTTTTCTCTCAGGAAAAGAGGATTTTCACAAGCTTTAGAGCATTGTGCCCTTTAAGCTATCATCAAAAACCCACTGAAGGTCAATTTCCATATCATAGGGTTTGCAATTTGAAATGGTCCATGTAGTTGTTTCTATGTTTGTGTATGTTCACTAAGCCCCCATTTTGTGTTGCATTCTTTGGCTACTGTGGCTTTGGTTCATTTGATGGAGGGGTTTTAATCTATGTCCAACAAAATTGTTGTGGTCCAGACGCAAGGCGCATCCCCGCCTGAGTCTACCAGCAGGGTTCAATCAGCGCGCTCGTTGAGAGCGCAGCTACGCACCAGAGGCTCATCGGTGATCAGCGCACCTGAAGCCAATCTGCAGCCAGCTATACGAGAGGACGCTGACGTGCAGTCGTTGCCAGGTTGTGCCATCTAGTACGGTAGTCACCCAGTAGATCGCTAGACTCTTTGGCTGTGTTGCCTCCTGCAATTCCTATGTCGTGATTCCTGAGTCTAATTCTGTGTCTCTGTCCTACCCAGAACCCCGGTGCTTCTCGGGCTCCGTCTTCCTCGCGTCCCTTGTATTCCTCGGACCCCTCTCTTGTGCTCCCACGCTGCTTCCCGCAGAACCCCTACTCCCGGACTTTCGCTTCACCAGCACGCACAAACACCCTCCAGTCATTTACATTCCTGCACACACGCACCACACTCGCCCTGCACACAAACACATCGTCTTTTACACACCCCACATCCAGGACTCTAGTTGCACCATACACACCCCGCATTTCCCTCCCCTGAATAAGAATAAACGTGCCTACGGGCTTGACCCTGCCGGACCCCTGCACTGGTTCGTTTTACCCAGTTTCAACGAATTACAATTTCAGTGTTAGAGAGTATAGTCTCCAATATGAACTCCTCCTCCTGCATCTTAGACATCATTCCCATCAAAGGAGGGATCTCTCTCCCAAGACGGACAACGTGCAATTGATGTTGTGTTTACACAATTTACAGAATACAACATTGAAAGAGGACTTAACTCTAGTATCAACAAGGGCTCCCTCCACCATCTACTGTTGGTAAAAATCACCGCTGCTCGGCTCATTACTGGGACAAAGAGGCATGCCCATATCACTCATGTGCTTGCCTCCCTATACTGACTCCCTGTTATATTTCGAATTGGTTTTCACATTTTATTGCTCAATTTCAAGGTTTTAAATGGTCTTGCTCCTATATAAATTTCTGATTTATTGACCTGATATATGCCCTCTCGATCATTAAGGGCCACAGATGGAGCACTGCTGGTTATTCCCAGGTCTCGGTTTGTCACAAAGGGGGGTTGGGCTTTTGCTATTCCAGCTCCCACACTATGGAACTCTCTTTCTGTCGAACTAAGATTAATCAAGTCTTCAGCATTGTAGTAGACCAACAGCGCTAACTAGTGGTGGTTAAACTAGGCTCTCATATACCCCGGATGTTGACTGCTGCGACAGTCGGAGAGTTACAATAAAGAGGACAAGACGTTGGGAATTGGTCTCCGGCTCAAATCACTGTCATGGATATATTAGCAGTATAAGATACATCCAGATAATATAGCGAATATATTACAGTGGCGACGAGGATGGGATACCTTTAATGTGAGAAGGTAATCCCAGTAGTTAATAAGCAACGTGACGCTACAAGCTAGCTTACAGCCAGCTAGCAAGAAAAGACTAGCTAGCCAAGCCAAGCACAAGCATGGCGCATTTCATCGGCAATATTGCTGAATACAAGGAAGGTAAAGAGGACTTCGAGTCGTACCTTGAAAGATTGGAGCAATGGATGATCGTTAATGAAGTGGAGGACGGTAAGAAGGCCAATGTTTTCCTGTCTGTGATAGGCGCAGAAGCCTATGGCCTACTAAAGAACTAGCATCCCATTATAAACCCAAGCCACTAATCATAGCTGAACGTTTTAGATTTCAGAAAAGAAACCAACTAGAAAATGAGTCAGTGTCTGATTATGTGGTTGCTTTAAAGCACCTGTCCACACATAGTGAATTCGGTCAGCATTTAAATGAAGCACTGAGAGACCGATTTGTTAGTGGTTTAAAGGTGGAGGCTATTCAGAGAAAGTTGCTCGCAGAACACAATCTGACTTTTGCAAAAGCATGTGAGCTGGCCTTATCTATGGAAATGGCGTCAAAGAATACACTGGAGTTTGCCAGCAAACCAAGCGGAGCTGCAACTGTGAATAAGATAGACAAGAAGAGAACAAGCAAGGGTGCGTGGAGAAGCAAGTCGTCCACCAGCGAGTGGAAAAGCAAGCAACCTACCAGTGATAACTCTAGACCACAGAGAACAGAAACGCACCAACCCTGTTACCGATGTGGAGGTAACAACCATGCAGCTCAAGTATGTAGGTATAAAACCGAGACATGCCACAAGTGTTCCAAGGTAGGGCACATAGCAAGAATGTGTAAAACTAAAAATAGACAGGGACATACACAGTATGTGGCTGAAGACCACAGTCCAAGTGAGAGGAGATGGAAATGAGGATGAACTGTTTGGTGCGTATCCGATGAATACAGTGTACCCCACGAATACAGTTGGTAATGGAAAAAAGGACATTAAGGTCAATATTAAGTTAGAAGGAAACCCTGTAGACATGCAGCTTGACACAGGAGCTGCCGTAACCCTGGTATCTGAGATAGTGTACAAGGAACATTTCTCATACCTGCCACTGAAAGAAAGTAAAGTGCGTCTGTCAACCTTTTCCGGTGAGAACATTCCCTTGATGGGCCAAGTGACTGTCAATGCGAAATATGACAACCAGAGTGGAGATTTACCTCTTGTGATTGTGAAAGGTGACAGACCAGCCCTGTAGCGCCGCATTATGTAATAACGCCACATTATGCGGCGCTACAAGTGTAGCCCTCTTTGGCCGTAACTAGCTGGCCAATTTTAAACTAGACTGGGCAAGCATATTCTCAGTTACACCAGCAGGGGGCAGTGATAACACAGGTGTAGAGGCAGTGTTACAGAGACACGAAGCAGTATTTGCTGAGGAGCCTGGCAATATTCGTGAATTTAAGGCAAATATCAAAGTGAAGCCAGATACAAAACCTGTCTTCAGAAAGGCAAGACCAGTGCCATACACACTAAAAGACGAAGTTGAAAAAGAGCTAGTTAGGCTGGAAAAAGCTGGTATTATCTCAAAGATAGACCATAGTCAGTGGGATGCCCCGATAGTAGTTGTACCCAAATCCGACAAGTCAATTCGTATCTGTGGAGACTATAAAGTCACGGTTAATCAGAGTGTGGAAGAGGAGACCTATCCACTACCGAACGCCGAGGATCTCTTCGCCACACTGGCCGGGGGCACTCTCTTTAGCAAATTAGATCTCTCACATGCCTACCAACAGCTTGAGTTAGAGGACTCAGAGAAGTATTTAACAATAAATACCCACAAAGGACTGTATGTTTATCACAGACTTTCATATGGAGTGTCGAGTGCACCTTCTATGTTCCAGAATGTGATGGACCAGATACTACAAGGCTTAGAGCATGTGACCTGCTTCCTCGATGACATACTAGTCACAGGCAGAACAAGAGAGGAGCGCCTGAGGAACCTAGATGAGGTTTTGAGCCGACTGGAGAGCTACGGGGTAAGAGTGAAAAGAGCAAAATGTGACTTCATGCAGGAGAAAGTAGAGTACCTGGGGCATCTGATAGATAAAGAGGGACTTCACCCCACTGAGACAAAGGTTGCCGCCATCGTAAATGCACCCCAGCCCACAAACGTCACAGAGCTACGGTCCTTCCTAGGACTGTTAAACTATTATGGCCGTTTCATGAAAGATTTGTCGACCGTATTGCAGCCACTACACCAACTCCTGAAGAAGGAAGTTGAATGGAAATGGACACCAGAGTGCAGCAGCATTCAAGGCTGCCAAAGAACAGTTAGTGAAAAGCTCAGTAGTAGTACACTACGACACGCAGAAACCACTGAGATTAGCTTGTGACGCATCCCCTTATGGGATAGGTGCGGTAATGTCGCACATAATGGAAAATGGAGACGAGAAACCAATCGCCTTTGCGTCACGTACGTTGACAGAGGCAGAGAGTAAATATAGTCAGATAGAGAAGGAGGCGTTGGCCATAATATTTGGCGTGACCAAATTTCATAAATATCTCTATGGCCGCAAATTCAGTTTAATAACTGACCACAAACCCCTCCTTGCCATCTTAGGACCCAAGTCAGAAATCCCTACACTAGCCGCTTTGCGTATGCAGAGATGGGCACTGAGGCTTATGGCTTATGACTACAGTATAGAGTACAGAACGTCAGCGGACAATGCAAATGCGGATGCGTTATCTAGACTGCCGGGGAAAGAAAAGGACAACACAGCGGAGGAGAATAGCATCTTTTATTTCTCATTAGTAGATGAGCTACCCGTGCAGGCTACAGAGATTGCACAGAGCACTCTCAAGGACCCAGTCCTATGCAAGGTACTGGAACTGACCCGGTCTGGATGGCCGAGTTACATCAACGATGACACACTGAAACCATACTTCAACCGAAGGAATGAACTGTCTGTGGAACAAGGATGCATTCTGTGGGGAATTCGAATTATCATCCCACCAGCACACAGAGAACGACTACTGTACGACCTACACCAAGGGCACCCCGGAGGGTGCAGGATGAAAAGTTTGGCGAGGGGCTATTTATGGTGGCCTCAATTGGACAGTGATATCGAACGTGCAGTGCAGCAATGTGATGCTTGTCAGAGTGTGAGGAAACTACCAGCAGTAGCACCACTACACTGCTGGCAGTGGCCTACGAGAGTGTGGCAGAGGCTACATATTGACTTTGCAGAGAAGGATCAGCAACACTTCCTAGTGTTAGTAGACAGTCATTCAAAATGGCTTGAGGTGATCCCCATGGCAACAACTACCGTCGCCAAAATGATCGAAGCGCTACGGAGCATCTTTTCATCCTATGGTCTTCCTGAGGAGATCGTCTCGGACAACGGTCCACAATTCACCTCGCTGGAGTACAAAACATTCCTGAAAAGCAATGGCATTAAGCAGACCTTGGTGCCAGCTTACCATCCTGCTTCTAATGGTGCCGCAGAGAGAGCAGTCCAGACGGTGAAAGCTTCACTTCTGAAACAGCTGCTCGATGAGAAGAAACAAAACGTCACTATTACAGTGAAACACAGGCTCGCCAACTTCCTGTTGTCATACAGGACCACACCACACAGCGTTACAGGTTGCACACCAGCAGAACTGTTCCTCAAACGTCAGCCTAGGACCAGGTTCAGCCTGCTGAAGCCAGACATCGCTCGAGTGGTGGGGGCCAAACAACAAAAGCAGAAGGACTATCATGACCAACCCGCCTCGAAGCTGAGACATCTGTCAGAGGGGGACTCAGTACTGATCCGAAACTTCCGTGGAGGAAAGGAGAGGTGGACGAAAGGGACAGTGGAAAAGAGACTCGGACCAGTCACCTACCTGGTGTGGAATGGAGTGAACCGACGTTCAGTCCACATTGACCATCTGCTGTTCGACCGACCCTCCAGTCCTCCTGAGGCATTTCAGTTTCAGGATGACCAGATGGGTATCAGCAACACCTACCCTGCAGTTGGGGGGGAAAGGCACACCTGGAGCCATAGGTGCTAGCCCGTACTCACCTGAAGATACACCCGTTCCAAGGATGCAGGCTCCGGAGAAGCTTGCAACACCCTTACGAGGTTCGGTAGGCAAGGGCGTGTCGCCTCCTCACCGAGCATCCACTTCCCCTGATGTGGTTGAGCGCCGATACCCTCAGAGAGAGAGGGCACCTCCAAAACGACTGTCTTTGTAAGATCAGCCGAGTTCCTGAATAAAAGAGTTCCTGAGAGACTAAATTGTTCAACTCCTGTTCAGAAAAAAATGTGAAAAAGAGTTCCTGAGACTGATATGTAAATGGGCAAATGTGGGTCGAAGTGGGTTGTGTATCCAGTAATGACCAAGTAAAAGATGTTGAAAGTAATTTGCCATATCCGCATGTTTTAGAGTGATAATATTTTATTAGGGGAACTTCATAGTTTAAGGGGGAGGAGTGTAGTAGGCCAACAGCGCTACCTAGTGGTGGTTAAGCTAGGCTCTCATATACCCCGGATGTTGACTGCCGCGACAGTCGGAGAGTTACAATAAAGAGGACAAGATGTTGGGAATTGGTCTCCGGCTCAAGTCACTGTTATGGATATATTAGCAGTATAAGATACATCCAGATAATATAGCGAATATATTACAAGCATCTTTTAAATCTCATCTTAAAACATTTCTTTTTATGAAAGCTTTTACAAATGTTTGACATTTGTTTCTATTTATTTATACTGTTTTTATTTTTACTTATTTGTTTGGTCTTATTGTTATTATATGCCTTGTCTGGTTTTATTTCTTTGTAAAGCACTTTGTAACATTGTTTTAGAAAAGTATAAATAATTACATGTATTATTAAATGTATTATTATTATTAAACCAAAACAATTTATCTGCAGCAAAAATGAACATTACAATCAAGGCTTGATTGTAATGCAGTGCATGTGACCATGAAAGTGTGTGAGAACATACTGTTTAACAGAGGAAAATGTTAGTACGCCCCCATTTTGCCAAATAACTCATCGATGGGAGACAGCATTGCGATTATGCAGCACACTACAACAAATGGTAAGTGAATGTGTGCATAAATGAAAATAGAACTACCAAGTGTGCACCCTTGGTTGTTCTACTGAATTGGAGAAGGGGAGAGGGATAATAGTGAGGTTTATTAACTACTTAGCAAGAATGGGAGGGAGTGGGGAATTTGTGGTGTGTGTAAGTATGTGCGCTGCCTGCAGTCAGTGACGAATCTGCTCCGTCACACCATCCCCCTCCTTCCGGAGGTTGGAGATGTGCAGCAACCTGGAAAGGTAATCTGCTAACACATTGGCCTTGCCTGATTGATGTCCAATGGTGAACCTGAAGGGCTGGAGTGAGAGGTACCATTGGTAAGAGGGCTGTTGTGGTCCTTCATGGAGTTGATCCAGGTGAGAACTCAGTGGTCAGTTTCTGGATCAAACTCCCATCCAAGCAATCAGTATTGCAGGCTCTCCAGCACCAACTTAATAGCCAGGCCCTCTTTTTCCACAGTGGAATACCTGGTCTCACGTGGCTGCAGCTTGTGGCTCAGGTACAGGATGGGATGGGATGTTCTTTTCCAAAGTCTCCTTGGGCCAGGACTGCTCCAAGGCTGACTGGGGATGCATCCACCTGTACCAGAACTATTCTGTTGAAGTCTGCACTCTTCAGGAAAGGGGAAGAACATGGGTAGGCTTTCAAAGTGTTGAACGCTGTTTAACAATCGTCTGACCAGATTACTGAGTTCCTCTGGTCCTTGGTGGTCAGTGCTGTGAGTGGGGCTGCTGAAGTCTTGAGTCTGGAAAGAGGGTACCTCTGACAGTGCATCCTGATGCACATGTCGGGGTGTTGGTTTTAGCAGATCAAGTCTGGGACGGGATGCTGTCACTGTGCTTGGCATTGTAGCAGTGACTGGTAGTTTCAGAGCAGGCGGTGCTTTGGCAACATATTGATGGGACAAAGTGGCAGGTTGAAGCAAGTGGTTAGTCAGTGGAAGAGAGGCCAGCAGGCTTCAAATCTCTATCAACAGGCCCTCCTCTCTCTCTTGCTGTTCTGCCAATAAGTCTCTCGCCATTGTCAGTAGTTCTCCCTCTGGTCCACCTGTTGATGCTGGGGCTGCAGGTGCTGCTGGGGGCACCCTGGACCTGTCTTCCTCATCATCTTCCTCTGATGATGATGATGAAGGTACTGTCTCCCAAGCTGGGTCTGCATTGGCAGTTGCTGTGTCCTCATGCTGCTCTCACCACTGGGAACACAGTCCTGTGTGCCGCCTTGGAAGGTGTGTTATCTTCTTCCGACTAGCCATCCCACTTCTGACACCATATGTTATGGGGTTCTATTTCATCTATCCATCCATCCATCCATCCATCCATCCATCCATCCATCCATCCATCCATCCATCGATCCATCCATCCATCCATCCAGCCATCCATCCAGCCATCCATTAACCAAACTGCTTATCCTGCTCTCAGGGTCGTGGGGATGCCAGAGCCTAGCCCAGCAGTCACTGCATGGCAGGCGGGGGGACACCCTGAGCAGGCAGCCAGGCCATCACAGGGCGGTTCTATTTCAAACGCCTCAAAAATTGGAAAAACACAGGCGAAAATATGATGATGGTGTGATCTATTATGCTGGCCTCCCAAGGTGTAGACAGTGAGAATATTTATCAAAAAAAAGTGCAAAAAGAGGAAAAAAATAAAAACAAAATACTCTATACAAAGGATTACAAAATATTACAAAAAGGACTTCCTCAATAACTTAAATATCTTTCAAAACAATAAAAATAAAAAACAAAATAATAAAAAAAACTTTATATACAAAGAATTTACAACATTACTACAATCACTGTACCAAAGCAAAATAGCTGTTACTGCCTCTGTAACCAAGTTAACTCTGACTCCACCAGGCCAAAGGCAGCCCT
Source organism: Lampris incognitus (assembly GCF_029633865.1). Taxonomy (NCBI): domain Eukaryota; kingdom Metazoa; phylum Chordata; class Actinopteri; order Lampriformes; family Lampridae; genus Lampris; species Lampris incognitus. Next base: position 36,435,804 of record NC_079220.1, on the reverse strand, counting down.
TTTAAACCAATAGCCCCTCACACTAGGCTTAATAATTACACAAAAATACAAGTAACAAATTTTATACAGGGATTACCCATATCTTCATTAACATTTTCCTTAGACCAAAACAAGTTATCTGCAGCAAAAATTAACATTACAATCAAGAAACACAATTATGCAGTTCATGTGACCATGAAAGTGCACAAGAACATAGTATTTGACAGAGGAACATGTTGCGCCCCTGTTTTGCCATCCAAACTCATTGATGGGAGATGATGATGTGATTTTGCAACGCACTACAAGAAATGGCAAGTGAATAAAACGTTTGTGTGAATGTATGCGTAAATGAAAATGGAACTACCAGGTGTGCACCCTTGTTGCTGTACTGAAACGGTGAAGGAAAGTGGGATGATAGGGATGTTTATTAACTACTTAGTGAGAATGGAAGGAAGTGGGGCAGGTGTGGTGTGTGTGTGTATCTGCAGCTGTTCCGTCACACCAACCCTCTTAAGTGAACTGAACATAATTTACCAGCCATTGATCATTCTGTGAAATGTCTTCTTTATATTGTAACGTGCATGGATAAGTAGACACGTTGGCCGCTGGCTGACGGGTCAGACCCTTTAGTCGACTGGTTAACGTTGTCGCCTGCGGCGCGGGAGATACGGGTTCGCGTCCCAGCTGCGGCAGTTCCTGTGGTTGCCCCCCCGAATTCGCTACATTGGTGGCAGAAGTGGGATGGGGAGATCGGAAGCGTATGCGCCCAGAGGTGTGAAAGAATTGATGAGCTTAAGCGCAGGGACGCGCTTCCCGGAGGAGGGGGGGTTAGTGTAACGTACATGGATAAGTAGACACGCTGGCTTACGGCTCTGACACTTTAGTCGAGCGGTTAGCGATGTCTCCTGCGGTGCGGACAATACGGGTTCGCGTCTCGGCTGCGGTAATTCCTGTGTAACCCCCCCCCCCGAATTCGCTACAATATTTTGACAGCTCATGGTCTCATCAAATCTCATCAGTACACTACACACAGAGACAATTTTAGAAATACACATTACTCAGGACAGAAATATGTGTGCTAACACAGAAAACTGCCAGCAGTGAGCCAGACAACACACCTTCAGAGCTGAAGAGTGAGTAAAAGTGTTAGGTGGAGAGACAGGGGTGGACAAAAGCAGAAGGAAAGAGAGACAAGAGAGATGGAGAGGGGAAAATAGAGACAGATAAAAACAGCGTTGTTGGATAACTCCCAGTGCTGACAGGAAAGGGGTGAAATGGTCGAACAGAAACAGCAGAGCCCAACCACCCTTTGCCGAGGCTTGTTCAAATCCTGCTGTCAGAACGGAAGTGAAAGGGATCCTTGCGGAGAATAAACATTTGGCTATAGAGATAAAACAATAAAGGGAACATGCCATAAAATAGCCCCATTCTGGAAAAGTACCATAGTGGTAGCCATCTTACTTGAGACCTGTTCTAAACTTTCTGCATTTGGAAACTGCAGTGAATAAAGCTTATGTAATATGATAATAAGATAACCTTTATTCATCCCTGAGGGGATATTCAGGTGTACATAGCAGCAAAGAGGGTAAAAATAAAAGACTTCAACAGGGAAGAGTAAATGAGGTGGATAGATAGATAGATAGATAGATAGTAAAGGTCAGTCACCTCGGGATCAGAACAGTAATCTATCTATCTATCTATCTATCTATCTATCTATCTATCTATCTATCTATCTATCTATCTATCTATCTATCTATCTATCTATCTATCTATCTATCTATCTATCTATCTATCTATCGATCTAAAACACTCAGTGGGAAAAGGGCTCAACAAATAAGGAGCAAAATAATCCAGTGAGTCAAGTAAATTCTTTATGAGACAGTACAAGCCTGTTTCATGCCATAAGCAATCATCAGCTGCCAATACTCAAAGGATTATATATATATATATATATATATATATATATATATATATATATATATATATATATATAGAGAGAGAGAGAGAGCATATACACACACAGTATGTGAACAGTAACAACTTGTACACTGTAAAAATGTACACCATGGGCAATATGCAAGGTATGGTACAGTCAGGTGGGTCACTAGATCAAGTCAGCCTAATCATAAGTCAAAGGGCTCAGTGGCGGTCTACGGAGGTCAAGGACTCTGTCCTAGTCAGTCCTTGTGCGGGTGACAGGGGTTCAAGGGGTCGGTCCTAGTCAGTCCTTGTGCAGGGGACAGGGGTTCAAGGAGTTAAACCTAGGCAGTCCTTGTGTGGGAGGCGGAGGAGGAGGGGGGATAGGAAGGGGTGGAGGGACAAGGTTGGGGCAGGGGGTCACCCTTGTTGTGGAGCCTGATGGCTGTTGGTACAAAAGACTGGCTGAGGCGTTTTGTGGTTTGCCAGGGGGCAATGGTCTGTGACTGAATGTGCTCCTCCTCCCCACTATCTTTTCATGGAGGGAGGGAACAGGATAAATTAATCAAGGTGGCGGCCCTCTTCCTCCTCATCCTCCCCTCCACAACCGCCACTACTGAGCTAGCCTTCTTCACCAGCTTTTCAGTTTGATGGTATCTCTCGCGCTGGTGCCCCCCCCCCCCAACAAACCATGGCAAAGAATAGGACACTGGCAACTACAGACTGGCAGAACACCTGCAGCAGCCTGCAGCACACATTGAAGAACCTGAGCCTCCTCAGGAAGTACAACCTGCTCTGACCCTTCTTGTAGAGGGCTTGTTCGATGTTATTAAACCAGTCCTGTTTGTTTTTCATTTGTGCTCCCAGGAACTTGTAGGTGATCAACATCTCCACCTTCTCCCACTGGATAGTTATGGGAGCAGGGGTCACCTTCTTGCCCCATCGGTAGTCCACCACCAGCTCCTTGGTCTTACCGATGTTAAGCTGGAGGTGGTTGTTGTTGCACCACCTCACAAAGCTCTCTACCAGGTCTCTGTACTCCCCCTCATTGTCATCCATAATGCAGCCGACGATGGAGGAGGCATCGGATAACTACTGTAGGTGGCACGTCTCTAAGTTCAGCGTCTTGGCTAGCAGGGGTGGCTAGATGGTGTTGAAGGCGCTGGAGAAGTCAAAGAACATGATTCTCACAATGCTGCATGGCCTCTCTAGGTGTGTGCAGGCTCTATGTAGTATGTAGATGATGGCATCCTCCACACCGATGTTCTCTTTGGTATGCAAACTCCAGGGGGTCCATGGAGTCACTCATCAGGGGCTTGAGGTGCTGCAGGACCAGTCTTACAAAGACCTTCTTGACTTGTGATGTCAGAGCCACCAGTCTGTGTTGTCTTGATAATCCTTGTATTTTTCTACTAATTCATTAGTAGAGTTTTTATTCAAAGCAATGACTGTAAGACAACTGTGTCTGTCTAGAATGGAGAATAACAATTGCAGATTTTTTATTAGAAGAACTCCAAGAGTACAAACCAACCTACCAACCTAGTCTTGTCTGGTAGACTGAGTGGCAAACACTACATTAACAGTACTTTTTTTTTTAGGTAGAAATACTAAGTGGATTCAATTCAATTCAATTCAATTTATTGTCATTAAAAACAATGTGCAGGCACATGTTAAAAATGAAATGAGGGCTGTGGCTTCGCCAAACAGTGCAAGACCGACACAGACAAACACAGCGAACACAGTATAAGATATACACACTTGAAGACCAAAAGCTAAAAATAAGTTAAAAAAAGAGCAAGAGTACAAAATATTTAAAAATATCTACAGACATTCAGTGGGTAGCCAGGTTCAGGTGGGCAACAACTTGTGGAAAGAAGCTGTTTTTGAGCCTGGTAGTGTGAGCTCTGAGGCTCCTATAGGGCCTCGCAGAGCGCAGAGGGGAAAACAGTCCATGATTGGGGTGGGTGGGATCTCTGCTGATGCTGGGACCCCTTCGAAGGCAGCGTTTGTGATAAATGTATTTTATAGCTGGGATGCTCTCTAGGGTGCAGTGGTAGAAGTTGGTGAGAATTTTGGGGGATAGACGGGTGCTCCTCAGCCTCCTCAGGAAATGCAGGCATTGTTGGGCCTTTTTCACAAGGGCCTGGGCGTTTGATGTCCAGGAAAGTTCTTCACTGATGTGGACTCCAAGGAATTTAAAGCTGGAAACACGCTCCACTTCCACCCCCATTGATGTGTACGGGGGAGTGGCTGCAGCTTCTACACCTCCTGAAGTCCACAATCAGTTCCTTCATCTTCTTCACATTGATGACAAGATTGTTGGTAGTATACCATGATGTGAGGTGCTGAATCTCATCCCTGTAGGCCGTCTCGTCATTGTTGGTGATATGGCCAATGACTTTGGTGTCATCTGCAAACTTAACTATAACATTTGAAGGGTGAGTTGGCAGGCAGTCGTGGGTAAAGAGGGAGAAAAGGAGGGGACTCAGAACACAGCCTTGAGGGGCACCTGTGCTGAGGGTCAGGGTGGAGGAGGTGTGGTCACCTATCCTAACAGACTGAGGTCTGTTGGTCAGGAAGTCGCTCGATGGTGTTTTAAGCCCCCAGCGTACTCTTCAAGGCAGCACTGCATGGAAGGCACTTCCCACCCCCTACAGTTTCAGCCAATCACAGCACTGGCGCTAGATTTCAACTTTTTCCCTCCTTCTGCGGTGAAGGAGTTCGACTCAACCTTGGTAAGGTAATGGTAATGGTAATGTGTAGGGACCCTGATAATACTACGAGCAAAGTGTCATGTTGTGTCGAGCCTTCTTAGTATTTTAATATTAGCGATTTTCATGTGTATTAGCAGTAGTGCTAGTAGTGCCCCTAGCGCATCCATTCAAAAAGCTATTTCTCCCAAAAACAAAACAAACGTCAATCTTAAAAGTGCAGCGTTTGACGTAAATATCCTTTTAAACTAAAGTTTGACTCGTGTACATTCACAAAAAGACCCTAGATTGCATTTTGGCGACAGTTTTGCTTTAACTTTTTGGGGTGGTTATCAGAGCGACTGAGTAGTGCTATTGCTATGTAGTTAGGCATTAGCCTATGTCTCCCAGTCTGCTTATTTAAACAACTACGAGACAACCTAGTTTTAAGTGAGCTGCACAAAGGCATGGTTGAGTAGGTGTCTTTCCAAAACTCCTTTAGGCATCCAGTTGTTGAAAGATAAGTTGTAAGACATCTAGACATAGCAGCTAAGTAAGTTAAAGCAAAACTGTCGCCAAAATGCAATCTAAGGTATTTTTGTGAATGTACACGAGTCAAACTTTCGTTTAAAATTATATTTACGTCAAACGCTGCACTTTTAAGATTGACGTTTGTTTGAGTCGAACTCCTTCACTGCAGAAGGAGGGGAAAAGTTGAAATCTAGCGCCAGTGCTGTGATTGGCTGAAACTGTTGGGGGCGGGGAGTGCCTTCCATGCAGCGCTGCCTTGAAGAGTACGTTGGGGGCTTAAAACACCATCGAGCCTGGAAGTCCAGGTTCCAGTTACAGAGGGAGGGGTTGAGGCCAAGGGAGGGGAGTTTGGTGGTTAGTTTGGCAGGGATGATAGTGTTGACGGCAGAGCTATAATCTATAAACAGCGTCCGGAGGCATGTTTTGTTACATTCAAGGTGGGTCAGAGCAAAGTGCAGGGCAGTGGCAATGGTATCCTAAGTAGACCTTTTAGGATGGTAGGTGAACCGATGTGGGTCAAATGTGGGGGGGATAATGTTTCTGATGTGAGCCAGAACCAGTCTCTCAAAGCACTTCATGGCAATGGGGGTGAGTGCTATGGGTCGGTAGTCATTCAGACATGTGGATGTTGGTGTCTTGGAGACATGAATGATAGAGGTGGTCTTAAACCATGCCGGGACTATGGATTGGGACAGTGAAAGGCTAAATATAGTAGTTGTGAAGACCTCAGCCAGCTGGTTGGCACATTCCCGGAGGACCCGACCCGGTATGCCGTCCGGTCCGGCAGCCTTCCGTGTGTTCACTCTGTGCAGTGACTCTCTGACCTCTGGAATCGATAGAGTGAGTGCCTGGTTTTCTGGGTGGCTGGAGATTTTTGTGGCTGGGTCACTATTGTCCTTGTCAAAGCGGGCATAGAAATGATTTAGCTCATCTGGCAGGGAGGCATCATGGACAGTGGGACCGCTATTGGAGCTTTTGTAGTCTGTGATAGATTGAATGCCTTGCCACATTTGCCGGGGATCGAAGTTATTGTGAAAGTGGTCCTCTATTCATAGGGAATATTTATGTTTGGCTGTTCTGATGCCCTTATTGAGGTTGGATCTGGCTGCGCTGTAGGCCTCACAGTTACCTGACTTGAACGCTGCACCCCGGACTTTCAGCAGCTGCCGGACCTCAGTGGTCATCCAGGGTTTCTGGTTTGGAAAGGTGCAGATTGATTTTTTTGCTGTGACAAAAGTGCAAAAGTTAATGTAGGCTAGTATGGCAAATGTCTGTTCATTAATGTCTATATGGGAGCCATGGGTAGCTGAATGTGCAAAAATACTCCAGTCTGTGTTGTCAAAAAAGTCCTGGAGTTCAGAGACTGCTCCTTCTGGCCAGACAGTGATTGTCTTTACTGCTGGCTTGACCCGTTTTATTAGGGGTTTTTAGGCTGGGACCAGGAATAGGCAGAGGTAGTCAGAATGCCCCAGGTGGGGGCAGGGAGTAGCTTTGTATGAGTCCTTAATGTTTGTATAGAGATGGTCCAGGGTGTTTTGTCCCCTAGTGGGGCAGGATACATGCTGATGGAATTTGGGCGGTACAGCCATGAGGTTAGCCTGATTAAAATCACCACCTATGATAAAGGCATTGTCCGGGTGTTTGGTCTGTTGTCCGCTGATGGCACATTGTAGCTGCTTAAGTGCTACCTTAGCATTAGCATGTGGAGGGATGTATACAGCGGCGACGGTAATGGCCGTTAGCTCCCTGGGCAGGTAAAAAGGCCTGCACTGAATCATAAGCAGCTCGAGATCAGCAGAGCAATGCCTTTCAACGATCTTTATATTGCTGCACCAAGAGTTACTGACATAAATACTCAAACCTCCTCCGCGGATCTTGCCGGAGTCCGCTGTCCTGTCGGCACGGAAGGCTGTGCGGCCCGCTAGCTCGACTGCCAAGTCGGCTATGTTGCTGTTGAGCCAAGTCTCCATAAACATCAGCAGACAGCAGTTCTGCAGCCTTTTCTGAGAGGACAGCCTGAGTCTTATCTCGTCCATTTTGTTAGCTAACGATCGGGCATTAGCCATGAAGATGCTGGGGAGGGAAACTTTGAAGGGAGCGCTACTTAGCTTAGCATGTAGCGCACCTCGTTTCCCCCTCTTCTGTTTACGTTGCCGACGGGGGCAGCGTTTCCACTGCGGGACCGGTGAGCGGATCATATGGATGGGGAAATTGTTCGTGGTGGTGGAGGGAAGTGAGTAATCCGTTCCGAGGTTTAAAAGTTCCTGACGGCTGTAGAAGAGCGCAAACTTGTAAATAAACGTAAAACTAACGTATAAATAACAAAGTAAACAGCACTGAACAGGGAGCTGCAGAATTTGAAAGAAATAAACATGCCTAGCAATGCACACAAATAGAAATATACTCAAAACAAGAGGAAAATGTGAATTATTAGTAAATAGTGGAGTCTTCATACGATAGTTGCACTGTCATTTGACTCCATTAGAGAGTCAAAGGGAACTAGATTCAAACTACAGAAATTAAAGCCTCCTATCTCCAAATCAGGCAGCATTAATATGGATTACTTTACCTGATAAAGACACGGGTTAGTGCCGGTTTGCTGTACTGAAAGGAAAACCATGCAAAGGCATGAGGTAAGATGGCAGCAACTATTGTCCATACATGATAACTGTTTGCAGGATTAAATAGGTTAATTTGGGCTCAGCTGTATGTGCTGAACATGCACTAATATGTGACATCTCAGGTAGACTAACTTGTGTGATTGGTCGACAAGGTAGTACCATTTATAGTCTATATATGGTCTTAACATATCTGTTAAGCAGTTATACATGCTAAATGCGGTTATCAATGTTGTCAAGGACTATTTGAATATGGTAGAATTCAGCTGGTAGTTTATTTAGTAGCTAACAGTAATTTTACCTAGCTTACTAAATTTTGGTAGCTTTAAATGACCAAAATTGTAGCGAATTCGGGGGACAACGTGACCACAGGAACTGCCGCGGCAGGGAAGCGAACCCGTATCGCCCGCACCGCAGGAGACATCACTAACCGCTCGACTAAAGACTTAGACCCGCCAACCAGCTAGCTGGCCAGCGTGTCTACTTATCCATGGACGTTACAATATGTTAAAACCAGTCTGTTCTCTAACCCAAATTGACGTGTGGAAAGTGATGCTTACCTCCCTGGTCTCTGGTCTTTTCAGTTGTACAATTTGGTGTTGCACAGGTGACCCATAATTGCTTCTCTTAGTAAACAGCAGGAAAACACTATCCAGGTAAGATGGTGTAGAGAGATTTATGATATGATGCCTGCAACATCCCATCTCATCTCATTTGTATGTCTGTAACATTTTGTCATAAATCTCTCTACGCCATCTTACCTGTATAGTACTTCCCTGCTGTTTACTAAGAGAAGCAACATGTGAAGCACCAAATTGTACAACAAGTGTTTTAAATCGATGTCTTTGGCATCGTGCATGTAAAAGTAATGATGCTGGCGGAGTTAAGCACAGAAGTACAGAGTTCAGTACAGAAGGAGGTATATCCTCCTGGGCCAGCAGTGCTGATACAGCATCGTATGACAGAACTCAGTCATTTATACTGTATATGTATGATTTAGAGTGGATGATTGGAGGTGAAGCAGCAAGGTTGGTGCCATTGACAGAGGATGAACATTGTCTTTTACCAGCTAGTGTCCACTGAGTGAGCAGAATGTCCTGACCATGTTGGAACAAACTAGCCTATGCACACAGGCACAAACAGAAATACACAATACCCTTGACAATATTTAAAGAAATAAAAGTTATAGTGTGTGTATCAGTGAAGTTTATTTAAACCTACCCTCTGCTCCTGTGTGGCTACAAAGGTCTGGAAGCCAGGGGCCACACCGAAGCCCAGCTCATGGACAAAAGGAGGCTCTGCTTGACTGTGGATCTGCACTCGCACACCAGCCTCAAACGCAGTGTCCTCTGCAAAGAAAACAACCAACCCTGTCAAAAGAATTCTTGTGTACATGTAAATTAACAAGCAGGAATGTATTTAAAAATGCTTTTTTGTTACATTTATTTTACTAGCAGAAAGAAACACTGTGGAGAATAGAGGAAGGACACAGGCTGTTTGTAGAAATTGTTGATTGACACTTGTTGTTCCATGGCATAGGAGAAACATTTTTTGAAACCACCTGATTGAAAAGACCTTAAGTCCACATATTCCTAACTGTTGAGTTAAGATCCCCAGCTGTCAGCATGACCCGCAGAACGATGTTGATATTCAGAGGAAAGTTGGCCCATCTGTTCTTCAGATCAGACACTGGTATTGAATTAGTGTGTCCTTGCTAAGGCCACCTTTCAGTATGTTCACATGTACATGCAAACATGTAAAGAAAGAAAACATCTTGAGTTAAAACACAGGCGTAGTCCATTTACACTCATAAAAACCACACACACACATACACACACATGCACACTATTTTATTATTTTACTAACATATTACATACACATGCACACAGACACAGTTGCTTTCTTTCTATAGTATCACACACATGCAAGAAAAACACTTTTATTTTCTCTTTCTCACACAAATACACCCACATACACATAAACTCTCTCTCACTTTCAGAAAGATGCACGCACAGGCACACACCAGCCCAGCTAAAAGCAAACATTTACAGGGAAGACAGAGGTGGTGGTGGGAGGGGTGGCGGCGCTGTATAGAGAGCAGTAACTTTCTCTCTCATGTCCTCACTCTGACTGGCCCTGCGTCCTCATGCTCAGTCAAGTCTTCCCTCGCCAGCCTGTCAGTCGAGCTGCCTCAGGCTGGGTTGGAACCGAGACACAGGAGGGTCACAGGAGAATGCAGCCTCTTGAATGGGCAGCTGTGACTGAGGGCCTAGACGCTACAGCTGCCTCAGCCCGCTGCCCAGCACTTGTCAATCAATCACCTGCAAATCCAGCTCAACGGGCAATACTGGGGATGACCACAGCATGAGGAAAACAAGGAATCAAACATGCCAGACTATGAACATGTTTGTGTGGAACAGAATTTGATAAAATAAATAAATAAATAAATATATACACACACACACACACACACACACACACATGTATACGTATATATATATATATATATATATATATATATATATATATATATACATATATATATACACACACACATATATGTATGTGTGTATGTATATGTATGTATATACACACGTATATATATATGTGTGTATATACACATAGTATATATATAGTGTATATATAGTCTGTATATATAGTCTGTGTGTATATATATATATATATATATATAGTAAAGTGCATTTTCTATGAGACAGTACAAGCCTGTTTAATGCTATAAGCATATATATATATATACATGCTTATAGCATTAAACAGGCTTGTACTGGCTATGCGTATTTATGTGCCTCTTTGTGTGTGTGTATGTGTGTGTGTTTGTAAATATGTGCACTTTTGATAATGGCAGCATGAGATGCTGTACTTGATGGTGTGTCAGTCAAATCAAGAAATAGTCAAGAGACTCACCTTTATGTTTGGTATGTGTGAGCTATGTGACGATAGTGTATAGCTCTTTCATCATCATTAATAATAATGATAATCATCACTGCCTTTGTCATGAAATTTCTTCATCATCGCAAATACTTCAATTAAAGTGATGCAATAAGATAAAGGGGATCAAATTAGTCATGATACCTGACAACAAATTATAATTTAATTCTTAAATATATTTTCATGAGCAATATATTTAAATATATTTTTGATAAATTGTTGTATTATAGGCATTTTAGAAGCAGGCCTTTCTGTTGCTGCAGGAAAGAAGCAACTTGCAGTAAAAAGAAGCAGGTCTAAAACTGTTTCTGTCTGTATGTTTGTATGTATGTGTGTGTGTATATTTCTGTGTGCATGTATACACAATGGTGCATGTGTTTGTGTGAAATCAAATAAAGCGCAGTCACATCTAATCTTGTGTCCTGCTGCCTAGGGTCACACTTGTTTCTGCAGACACCTCCCTGAAACACCTCCTCCCCCAGTTTCTGCTGACCCACTGCACATTTGCCAACAACAACAACAATGACACATTTTATTTGTATAGCATGTTTCAATGTAAACAAAGACGTTTTACATAAGATGAAAAAAGATAAAAGCAATACAACAAAAACATGTAACAGACAACATTACACATACATGAAAATATATTCTGAAAAGATGAGTTTTGATTAATGATTTGAATCTGGACAGATCAGTGCAGTCTCTGATGTGTTTGGGGAGAGTTCCAGAGGAAGGCAGCTCTGAAGAAGAGAAGGAAGCTCTGGAGAAGGCATTATCGCTCCAGGTCCAGTGCTTGGCCCTGTGTGGTGGAGACAGGAGGTTGGCACTGGAGGAACAAAGGCTGTGGGAAGAAGTATGGCAGTGGACCAGGTCGGTGAGGTAGGAGGGGGCCTGATTATGGAGGGCTTTGTGAGTGAGAAGAAGGACATTGAACTGGATCTGTCATGGGAAAGGGAGCCAGTGGAAGTTCTGGAGACAAGGAGTGATGTGGTCACGGGAGTGGAAGTGGGTGAGCAGGCAAGCAGCAGAGTTCTGGATGTACTGGAGTTTGTTTAGGACTTTGGATGATAAGCCATAGAGAATGATGTTGCAGTAGTCAATTCTGGATGTGATGAAGGCATGGGTCAAAGTTTCAGCAGCAGGGAAGGAGAGTGACGACGGGAGATGAGCTATGTTTTTTAGGTTGAAAAAGGCAATTCTGCTGGTTTGATTGATGTGGTGTTCAAAGAAGAGGATGCTGTTGAAAATCATTCTGAATTTGCGGATGTCTGATGAGAGAGTGGAGTTGTGAGTGGAGCTAGTGATGGTCAGACAGAAGCTGTGAGTAGTTTTGGTCAGGGATTTGAAACTGATGATGGGCTTACAACTTACAGGCCTATCCCATGACCTCACTTTGGGAAATCTGACCACTTGTCAGCGCTCTTGCTTCCTGCCTACAAACAAAAAGTGAAGTGTGCACAGTCCACTGTGAGGACAGTACAGTGCTGGACTCCAAAACATGAATCCAAACTTCAGGGATGTTTTGAATCAACAGACTAGTCAGTCCTTTGGGATTCAGCCTTGAGTTTGGATGAGTATAATGAATCAGTCACTGGCTATGTAAGATTCTATGGGGATAACTGTACCCCAGTATGGTCAATTTGCTCCTGGTTGGGTAGGAGCCTTGACTCGTGGCACACGTGGAGGGGCCTGCAGGTGATTCTTCTTTTCCTTTTGGCTTGTTCCCTGTTTCTCAGGGGTCACCATATTTTTGCCCTCCATAGCTTTCTGTCTGACGCATCCCTCTCTCACAGTCCAACC